>NC_092637.1:27344997-27416969 GCF_039555335.1 Amphiura filiformis
CTTCACCGAAGTAGTGATGTAAACACTAACATGATTAATTACCATAGCTAGCAATGGACATACACTATTTTTTGTTCCACTTGAACCCATACTATAGGCTATTCGCTGTCGATGTGACGTAATTAATCGGATTAACTACCATAGCAATTGATGAATACAATTTCGAATATATAGCCCTGCACTTCATCGTTCACGTGGCACCTATGCATTAAACCATAGTTGTCAAAGAAATGCTAATCACTCGCCATGTAAGATTAGTATTATGAAAAGAGTGGTATTCAATCTATGTTTGGTGACATACGCGGGTGATTAGTGCAATCTGCTTGATGGTAGTTATTGCGATTATTACGTCACTTCGACAGCGAATTGTAGTATAGACGAATCCAACAAGCCAAGTGATGGTCAGAATTTATTCGGCCATTATACGCTGGTGAAGTTGCGTAATTAATCGGATTAATTACCATAGCAATAGGTGAAAACAATTTTGAACATATCGCGCTGCGCTACAAGCAGGTTACACTCATCACCTGTACTGTGTATGTCTGCAATCATAGATTGAATACAATACTGGTCTTTTCAAAGATCTTACAGGTGCAGCATGATATGGTTCAATGAAGAGGTACCGCCTGAACGTATCAGTGTATAACGCGGTATATTCAAAATTGTTTTCACCTATTGCTATGGTAGTTAATCCGATTATTACGTAACTTCGCCAGCGTATTGGAATAAAACAGGAGGATGTGAGTTCATAAGGGCAATGTCGGGGATAGGTCACAATCGATGTGGAGAGATGAGAGGTCCGACCAACAGCCATAGCGATTCAACTAATTCCAGCGGACGGTCTGTGGCTAGTAAGGAATCGTCTTTGACCACATGCGCAGATCTGTCTCGTCAGGAAGATATTTAATATCCCGAATTTATAATAGGCCTATGCCTACCAGTTCCATCGTATAACCTAGATACAGACTTTAAGGTACATATTTCGAGGTGCATAACAGACACCAAATTTGTGTCATAACAAACACCAAATTGGTGTCGATGACCTGACATGCATGCATTCTTTTGTGATGGTCTTTCAATTTGTGCCGAGTGTCCTTGGCAGACTTGACTATGCTTCAGTAGTCATGAAAGGATTCAATAGATAACCTCTGCCCCACTAATCCCCAGCTATTGTCTGAAATTGCACCTCGGAAGATATATTATAACAACTCAGTCCCTCAAATGATAGTCATATAACGACCAAAAGATAAATGACTGACTATCATTGAGGACTGAGTTCCGCAGTCTACGTATAACCGATCTGCTAGAGAATATTTGTTACCATGTTTAATAAATTCGTATTTATCGTATAATAAAATGTAGCCAAATGTATATTATGTGTCACACGGTTTTCTGCTGAACCACTAGCAGGCTATGTTACCACATCTATGACAATGACAAAGGTGAATTTTGATGATTTTTACGATCGTCCGGCTGAGCAAATCACTGAATGGGTCTTTAGTTCCCTCCTCTCCTTATCCTGCCAATATTATATGAATCAAAGAAAAATAAAGAAAAAATAAAATTAAACAAGAAAAAAGACAAAGAAAAGAAACAATAAAAGAAAAACAATAGAATAAATTAAACTAAATATGAAAAAAATGATCACGAAAGGAGTCTTTAGAAAATGCAAGAAAATATATATGAAAAGTTTGAACAATATTTTGTTTATAAAAGTTTGTGTGACCGTGATGAGGCTCGAACTCACCATCTTCCGATCTAAAGAACCAAAGTCTTATGCCTTGCCAAGTGAGCTATGCTCGTGAGATGCGAAATAAAGATAAAATAATACATTGTATACCTGCTTGTGTCGGTAAATGATTTGCTCAAATTCCATAATGATATAATATTGTGGAGGGCGCTAGCGTGAAATATGCTATCATCACAGTCGCTTCTATTCCTTATAGACGGGTTTCTACGGTATTAAAGAGCTCATTAAGTGGAGCATTTCAGTCTTTAAATGACCTCAATAGGATAAATGGTTCTGAAGTCATGGCCAATTTTATATGCGTGTTTGGACAGATTATGGACACCAAGTAAAAATGGCACAAAATTGAATAATTTCCAGTTTCAAATTCATTATTTTCAAAAAACACCTTTTCAGTAACCCTTGAAAATGGATTACATGATTCATACAAATACTTACAAGAAGAAATCATTTATAAATACGGGTTTTCATAAATGCATTCAGAGATCTGGTATTGTGAAATAGTCTTTTTGTTCTTTATTTCTTTATACAAATCCAAGATGGCATTCATGGAAGAAAAATAATTATGAACAAATTTGACCAATAAAATGTATCACCAAATTTTGACAACTTGTTATTTAAGTGACAAAACATGTAATAAAGTTGATTTGTAGTGACGATTTTTTGTGCGAGGTTTCCAAATTTTGCATCCAAGGCCCAAAAATTATCAAAGTCCAAAAAAGTGCAAAATTCAGAAACCTTGCATAAAAATGTGTCATTACAGATCAACTTCATTACATGTTTTTTTACTTAAATAACAAGTTGTCAAAATTTGGTGATACATTCTTTACACATGAGACGCATCAATGTGCTCAGTTTCCCATGGAGTGTATCTGCTTTAAAATTTGATTTTATTGCAAATTTTCTCTAAATTCCAAGTTATATTGGATGAGTCAAGTTTTGTATATTATAATAACAGTATTGAACCAATTTCATTTGCAATTTTAAGATATTACCATGGTCATTACAGAGTATACTGTGCATGTAGGCCTACGGTACTGCATAATTCTGAATCCTATTAAAGAGGGTCTAAATTTCATCATCCAAAATGCACCCCTAAATAGTTGTGAAATTTTATGAAGTTGCACATGGAATTAGATAAATATATATAGTATAGTATACAAAAACTTCACTCACCTAATATATCTTGGAATTTGGAGAAAATTTACATTAAAATCACTCTTTTATACAAATAACCTGTAGATTTCACTTAAGCTTGCTGTGGAGGGAAAACTATTGGTATCTTAAATCATGAAGTTGGCTACAGTAGATGGGAACTTCTTGTTAGGTGATTGCCCAAGTTATAGATTTATTAATTGATATTTAGGGGTGCATATTTGAACTTCATCAAAACATGTTTTTGGCAAAATTACAAACAGGCTAATATGAGGTACTACTGATGCACTGTGTGTGCACTCAAGTGAAATCCATTGGTCAGTGTATAGGGAGATAGTATGTGTGTGCATAGCTCCATTGAGACTGTGTGTGTGTTCAGTCTTGCATGGTAAACATAAAAGGTGTCCAAAGGAGTGGGTTCTTGTGCTGGTCATCCCTAATAATATGTCGAACTGTGCTCTGTTGACCTACAAAGACAACAAATTTGGCCGGTTCCATTTAGGTGCGAGTTGGGACATGTGTAAACATTACAAATATGAAAAAAAAATCAGGTTTGAAAAAAATTAACCAATTGATTATATATTATAAGATCGTATATTATGGCTTTAAAATGAAAGTAATTATTTCAAACGAAATGAATTAATTCAAATAAAATAAATTCAAATGAATATAAAGATTAAGGAAAGTTTGATCTTACCGAGGATGTCACAATTCTTCTCATATCTTTTGACGAACGGACAAGAGCAGCTATAGCCCACAATTTCCAATGTTAATCGAACTGTATCACCATCCTCAATAGGGTAAATGCGCAGAAAGCGTGTGGCAATAGCGTAAGGAAATACGACATCGTTGCCCTCCAATATCTATATGACAACATGAATAAATTCATGCAGGTTTTTCTTAAGGGATCTGGAATGAGCGTGTTGAGCGTTTCGACAGTATTTTTTGTGGGACATGAGAGCACACCAGACATATTGAATTGCATTCTGAATACGAAGAATGTCTTTCTGATATCAAATAATTTTCGTTTTTTGAAATTCACGAAATAATACAAATTTTATGACAAATTATTAAAATTTGATATTTTTCACATTTTGATATATAACAGTCCTCGAAGTAAATTTTATAAATCTAATGATATATTCTTAAAGTGTATGTAGCTGGGAGGAAAAGCCGACGATCAATTGAAAATTTGACCTTTCATATTGAAGATATGGATTTTTCAAAAAGACCTAATTTTTTTTGGTGATTTGGGAAAAAATTCCATATCTTCAATACGAAAGGTCAACATTTTCAATTGATCGTCGGCTTTTCATCCCACCTACATACACTTTAAGTATAAATCATCAGATTTATAAAGTTTACTTCGAGTATTGTTAAATATCAAAAATATCAATTTTTAGTCATTTGCCATAAAATGTGTATTACATTGCGAATTTCAAAAAATCAAAATTATTTGATATCAGAAGGACATTCTTCGTATTCAGAATGCAATTCGATATGCCTGATGTGCTCTAATGTCCCACATACTGTCCAAATGTTCATACCCCATCCCTTAAGCTTACTGTCACGCAATTATTCAAGCAAAGCTAACAATTTTACCACAAACTCAATTGTGAAACCTCCTGCGTAAAATTTACCTGATATCAAGCAAAAGGTATTAAATGACAAGCCTTCTCTGTAACGATTATTGCTGGACCTTGAAATGGTACCAGCCCTATATTAGTGTATGTTCCATGCTTACTTATTAACTTACTAACTTACTTACTGACTAACCTTTTCGTCTGAAATGGACATGTCTCGAAATGCCACGAAGGTATAACCACCCGGGTGGTGTCAAATGAAAGAGAACAAATAAAGAATATAATACAGAAACACAGGGGGTTCTACTCCTAATAATTTTAAAGTTGTGATCCATTTTGGTCTTCAAAATCATCAGAAGTCGCCCAATTGGGCTTCTAATCACGGTTTTGGCAACTTTATAGATAACCTGCTTGAATGAATAAATAAATGAGTAAATAAATAAATAACTGGGCACTCATATCAAGGATGATTTGCACCACGTTTATGCCCATTAGGGTCAATTTTAACATTTGACCTCATTTGACCTTTCACCTCAGGTTGATGTTCATGTTCACCTCATATCAAGGATGCTTTGCGCCAAGTTTAAGCCCAACCTAGCAAAGTTACCATGTCACCTCATTTAACCTTTGACCTCGGGTTGACCCCAAGCTGGGGTAGAATTTATATTAAGCTTGGACCAGTGGTTCTTCTGACTAAGTTTAGTGGTCATAATGCAATTTAAAGGAGGAGTAGCAATTTTCACCAAATTACCACTAATGACCCCTACATGACCTTCGATCCCTAAGTTATATTAACCTTGGGTCAGCGGTTCGTATGGCCCTGTTTGGTTGAAATTAGGACAAGCGCCTTTTGTAGAAGTAGTCTTGATTCAAGCCCGTATCCACCGGGGCCACATACTATTATGTTACTGCATCGGTATCTGCAGCATGCTGCATTGTGCTGTGCATAAGTTATTGCGTGAAGTAACTTAACAGCCGAAAACGGTGATCATAGATTCTCAGGCGATGGGCGTGCTCAAAGATACGGCTTTGATCAACCTGTATTCCTTGTTTAATGTTTTATTTTAAAGTTCTCCGTGATTTTGGATTTTATGTAGATTACCAAATATAGAAAATAATGAGACGCCGCTGAATATTCATGACTTTAGCCATCCAAACATTTACCGAGATCTTGTTTGTCATTTTTTGTTTGACCACAAACGTAAACACTCTCGCACATAAGCTGCACAGCTGTTTCGTATTGGTAACACACCCTTCTCGACAGCAAGATTGACAGCGGTCTGATCATCGTACAACCACCAATAAAAACAGTGTATTTCGTCAGTGCATAGGGCTCATTTACATACATACATATGGAGGAATCGTCGGCAGAACGCTGAGGCATACAACACCTTTATTGCTAGCGTGGGCTCCGATCACAGAATAGTGTCGGCTAGAGTAAGACTAAGCCTCAGAAAGAGCAAGACCTTACCAAGGAAGAACCAGTTCGATTGGAAATCCCTGAGCACTGATAAAAATATATCCAAAAGATGTACACCATAGAAGTGCAGAACAGATTTGAAATCCTTGAAGACATAGAAGAAATAGCCACGGATAAGTATAGCCGATTTATCGCTGCCAACAAAGAAGCAGCTGCGAAGATCATCCCTGCAAAGAAGAGAGCAAAGAAGAGCAAACTTTTCTCGTGATCCAACAGTCATCAAGGCAAGAGACCGTATCAGGGAAAAACCTTGATGATACATAACAACGTTATCGAGGCAGATCTAAATGGCAAGTTGCAAGAGGTTGAAAGAGCGCATGACAACTCCAAACATGGTGAAAGTTGGAAACTGATCAGCGACATCACTGGTACAGGTAGAAAGCAGAAGAATGCAGTACCGGTCAGTTGAAGGGAAACACACAAAGTAAAAGGGTCACCAATTGGTACAACTACTACAAAGGCCTTCTTGGAAGCACTCCTGACATTGATGATGAGGAAGGAGAAATTACGCCAATCTTAGACGAGCTTGATATTAAAGTGGGGCCAATTGATAAAGAAGAATAATTGTGAAGAAGCTAAAGCATCTTTAGTTGAGGGAAAGAGCTGTGGTGAGGACAACATACCTCCAGAAGTGCTGAAGATATTCGACCTCGATGACATTGTGTTAGGGTTCTGCAATGATACACTTCTCAAAGGAAAGAAACCTGATCAATGGTCCATACTCAATATTGTTCCTATCCCAAAAACAGGAGATCTTAGTTCAGAAAGCAACTATCGTGGTATCAGTCTAACCTTCATCGTAGCCAAAACAGAATGATACTTAATAGGATCAGACCAGAAATTGACAAGCATCTGAGAACAAATCAGAATGGATTTAGAGTTGGCAGAATGACTGTTGGGCACATCATTGCACTACGTAGGCTGATTGAAGAGGTGAGGCACACAACCTGCCAGCGATAATAACATTCATCGAGTTCAAGAAAGCTTTCGACACCATCCATAGAGGCACCATATTGAAGATACTCCATGCCTACGGTATTTCGGAACTCATTGTTGAAGCTATTAGCAAAATGTATCAAAACACAAAAGCCAAAGTAATATCACCAGATGGTGAGACAGAATTGTTTGAAATCTTAGCAGGAGTACTTCAGGGGGATACCCTTGCCCCATACCTGTTTGTGATTATCCTAGACTTTGCACTGAGAATAGCTATTGATGGAAATGCAGAGGAGCTAGGATTCCATCTGGAAAAGAGGCGACGCAGGAGAGTTGGACCATTGGTGGTTACATACTTTGATTTTGCTGATGACATTGCACTGTTGTCTGAGGAAATACACCAAGCGCAAGAACTGCTTCATATAGTTGAGACTTTAGCTGCTAAAATGGGCCTGAAGATGAATGGAAGTAAAACAAAGTTTATCTCCTACAATAACAGGAAAGAAAGCATAACAACTAATGGGGGTGTAGTACTAGAGGAGGTCGATGATTTCAAATACCCAGGCACTTGGATGAAAAGCACAGAAAGGGATATAAAGCTACGTAAAGCAGCTACACGGAGGGCGTGTAGTAAACTTAAGAAAATCTGGAAGTCAACTCTTAACAAGACTTTCAAGCTTCGAATCTTTGCTGCAACAGTGGAGTCGGTGCTGCTTTATGGATGCGAAGCAAAGACCATCACCCCTAAGTGTCTGGATTGCTGTTACACCCGCATGCTAAGAACTGTTCTGAATGTGCATTGGAAGGAACATATGTCAAATGCAGACCTATATGGAAATCTTCCAAAAATAAGCCACAAGATCAGGGAAAGAAGAACCCGGTTTGCTGGCCTCTGTTCCAGAAGTGAGGAGCCCGCATAAAAAATTGTGAAGGTATTTTATTTTATACCGGAAGTGATCCCTTAATGACCTTTGACCCCAAATCTGTTTTCACCCCATAGACACTGGGTAATAACAATGCATGTGGGAGAAGAAGCATTTTGAGTTGAAATCACGTTTTTGACCCCTATGACCCCTACGTGACCTTTGACCGCACAAGTTTCATGTGAAATATAGGGGCACGGTCACTGATGGTTGTGACCAAGTTATATCAAACTCGATATAAGCATGTGAGCGCTAAATCAATTGTAATAGTCGACAGAAGATAGAAGAACTAGACATAGCTGTGGTCAAAGACCATGAACACAGCCTTGTTGTGACCCCTTAATGACCCCAAAAATATATGAAAACCCCATAGACATTGGCTAATGTCAATGCATGTGTGCACGTGGCATCATTTTGCCATGTTATTTGTGGCAGAAGGGGCATTTTGAAGGTTTATCGTCACAGACCGAAAGTGACCCCTTAATGACCTTTTACCCCAAATAAAAAATACCCCGTATACACTGAGTAACATCAATTCATGTGTGAATGTACCGTCACTGTGGTATGTTTTTCTAGGCTGATAAATTATTTTGAAGTTATTTCGTTATAAACAGGAAGTGATCACTTAATGACTCACCGTTACTGTCCTATGTTCTCCTTAGCTAATAAACATTCTGAAGGTATTTCGATTTATACCGGAAGTGACCCCTTAATGACATTTGACCCCAAATCTGTGTAAATCCCACAGACACTGGGTAATAACACTACATGTGTGCAAGTGGCGTCACTGTCTTACGTAATTTGTAGGAGAAGAAGCATTTTAATGGTATTTCGTTTTATACCGGAAGTAACCCTTAATGACCTTTGACCCCAAATAAAAAAATGCCACATACACTGGATAACTACAATTCATGTATGAATATACTGTTACTGTCCTACATTTTTCTTAGGAAATACAAAGCCAAATCTGATTATAACCCTATATGCACCTAATGCTAGAGCTTTGGCATTATTCTACCGATCACAGCACTTAATATGCAGCAAATTAGTGAATTTTAAGATGATTTCCAGTAATCAACCCTATTTGACCCCTACATGACCTTGAACTCAAAATCTGTTTACACCCCATAGACACCAGCTTATGTCAATGCATATGTGTCAGTTGCATCCCTGTATCATGTAATCTGTTGGAAAAGAAGCATTTTGAAGGTGTTATTTTGGTTATGTACCAAAAATACCCTCTTAATGACCTTTGACCCCAAATCTGTGTACAGCCTATATGCCCCGTCTATAGCCAAGTACAATGTTCAAATCTCATGACTTTACGATGTAATCTGTGGGAGAAGAAGCATTTTTGATAAAAATCTCATTTTTAGCCAAATTACTCCGAAGTTCGGCTGGACTAAGAAGAACTAGTGTTTGATACAACACGATCAAGCCGGTCCGCTTAATTACCTTAGACCCATATCTGTAACATCTTATAGACACTGGCTAATGTCAATTCATGTTTGCAATTTATCGTCACACAGCTATGTTGTTTGTGGTAGAAGATGCAATGTTAAGGTATTTCGTCTCGGACCAGAAGTGATCCTTTAATAACCTTTGCCCCAAATAAAAAAAAAATACCACATACACTGGGTAACAACAATTCATGTGTGAACATACCGACTCTCTGCTATGTTTTTCCTGGCTAACAAAACTTGTTGACGGTATTTTTAGACCGGAAATTACCCCTCAATGACCTCTGACCCCCCCCCCCCCCCACCACATATAGAGTTGAAAATACCGTCACTGTGATATGTTTACTTGGCTAATAAAAATTGTTGAAATTTATATGGTTTTAGACCGGAAGTGACCCCTTAATGACATTTGACCCCATATTTGTGAACACTCTATAGACACTGGCACCAAGTAGGTGGCGCATGGGGGAAATGGCTATGGATGTCAATTTGACTACAAAAAGTGCAGTTGCATGGTGACACTGCTACATATTACGGTACCCTAATGCATGAATGTTTCCGATGTAGTCACTCTCCTGTAGTGACTCCGTCGGCTACCATAAGGTAAGATATCATGGAGTGACGGCGGTGGTGACTGCAGAGTTCCAGTGCGATGTAGTTACTCTGCCGACAGGAATTTTGTAGTTAATGTAAACAATATTTTGGTACTTGTCTGACATGTTGTGGGTTTTTTATTTTACCTTGATTGACCCAATTTCGTCCATGAACGGTTCAAGGGAACTTTCATCTGATCCAAAATACACTTTATTTCGATTACTGAATTCTGTTTCAATCGCAGTAACAATTACATCAGTACGAAATTCTATCTGTATCCACTGGTCTGTATTTGTCTGATTAGCTTCCCAATAGCTCCCACTACGTAGCCGACAGTGCTGAGGACGTCTATAAGTGTTCGTGTAACTTGAAGCGGTTATTTGGTCATCCTGTATCCGTCCATCTTCGAGTCCAAGTCTGAAAGTTATTCCAGGCCTAACTACATAAAATAGAGTAAAAAGACATCCTCAAATTATCAACATCAACCACTGTACAGTCATCAAGAAAAACAAAAAGCTCAAGACTCACTATTTTCATTTTATTATTATTATTATTATAATTATTATTGTTGTTATTTTTATTCCACTTTCCTTTGAGGCATAAACTGCACGTATCTAAACTCATGTTGAACTTTCTAGAGTAAAAGAACAAATGTTTGACAAGTAGCTAGGATCAAAAGAAGATGATTTCACACAACTGAGGCAACTGGTTCTTATAGTAAAAAAGACAACGCCTTGGATGAAGATCATAAATAATTGAATAAATAATATAATATAATAATAGGTTAATGAATGCGTATTACTTGTTGAGAGTGAAATTGTACAAAATAATGCACGCGTACTGAGATGTTGATGCGTAGCAACATTGGACGCAGCAACATCTCAGTACAAGTGCATTATTTTGTGCAAATGTAAATTCTTAAAGGCTCGGATAGCAACGTTTGTACAGTATTTTTGTGGGACCTGAAAGCACGTCATTCTGAACACGTTGAATGACCTTCTGATGTCAAATAAATTTGATTGTCTGAAATTCGCGATATAATACAAATTTTATGGCAAATTATTAAAATAGGCCACGAAGGCCTAAGCTTATAATGACATGATTCAGAAATATTTTAGGCGTCATATAAAACAAATATCAGGGAAGAAATAAAGATTGAGAAGTGTCACTCTATGATAAAAGTAATACAACTATGGAAGCCGCCATTGCCCTGCCATCGCGTAGGCTTGGAACACTACCGCGACTTCTACCGGCTGCATCGCGTCCATGCTCCGCGTTCAAGTAATGAAAATTACCCGTAAAATCGTGGCTCTATGCTGCATTCACGGTTAGACTTTATCAAGCCTGCTACAGTGCACTTTTTTCAAATGTTGAACGGCATCTTTAATACTTTTAATTATATTTTTAGCGCATCCATGAACTTAATTTATCAAATACATTAAATCAACCAACAATCCCGCTATCCGGACCAAGATTTATACAAGAAAAATACTGTTTCAAATTAACCTAAATTTCGCGCATACACGTAAGACTTGGCGATAGTCTATTCAGATATCGTTGTCAAGCTCGAGGTGATTGACCCCCAATGATTGACAGTTGGAAACGCGTACTGTACTCGATGCTGAACGCGTAGTCATGGTAGCCGGGATCAGCGAAATTTACTGTCAGCCCTCTGCAAATATCAACAGCAAATATCAACTACGGGACCGCACACCGACACCGCCTGGCTAATAATTATTTGGTGCAGCAGAGACACTAAAATGAATACACGGGATCGATACACGTGAATTGCTATGCACGATTTTGATATCAGACGAAAATCTTCGTATACCGGGTTAGAAAATGACGAATATCTCCCGTAAATGATTTTTCTGAAGAAACCAGATGTGGTCTCATACACTTGAAAATACGTGTTGAACAGATATGATAGTCGCTAGAAAGCGCTTTGAAAATTGGCCGTGCGCTTTGAACTCAAAATTTGACCAAAAATAGTTTATATTGCGTTGGTCCTATAGCGTGTAGCGTGGTACTACAGCGTGTATTACAGCTGCACTCACTACTAGGCAGTATAAAAGTCGGCG
Organism: Amphiura filiformis; assembly: GCF_039555335.1. Classification (NCBI taxonomy): domain Eukaryota; kingdom Metazoa; phylum Echinodermata; class Ophiuroidea; order Amphilepidida; family Amphiuridae; genus Amphiura; species Amphiura filiformis. Next base: position 27,356,957 of record NC_092637.1, read on the forward strand.
ACGATGACCATTGACCTCAATGGGGTATACAAGCTTATTCACGCACAACCAAGATCAATTACCCGGCTATTGTGACTAGCCTTAGTCATGTCCCTCGACTAATTCTTCGTCTCAAAGAGCTTCAAAGGTCTGAACCAAATGGCCAATTGTGGCTGTGGATTTAACCTACCATGGCGATTTATGCCATGAAGATATAGGGTCGATGACACTGTGGACCGTGGACCTACAAATTTAAATTGTAGGCCCACGGTCCCCAGTCACCTCGGGTAGGTATTTTGTACAAGTGTAAGATTGGAATTCGCATCTGCTGGCTACTAAGCAGATGTTTGACACTATGGTCCTCATCGGGGTCCTCATAAAGACAACACAGTGGTCCCACGGCTAGGATCGTACTGGGATGCTATTATGATAATGTTAAAAATCAATTTAAATAATTTAAAAACTTACCCAATTCGCACGTAGGTCCTATGTAGCATGCTGTACAAATACAAGAATTATCATCAACGCAAGTTCCTCCATTGTTACAAGATACCGTACACTTTGCTATACAATCAAGAAAGAGAGCATGATAAGAAATGAAATGGAAATTGTAATATTGTGCCGATTTATTGTCAAAATAAATCGACAAATCTAATTATCATTAATTAGTTCGGCTGCCACTGGGTCACACGTTGTTTTGTTGTCCATAGTTTTGTTTTTGATAGATTTTGCTTCTCACGATCTCCCATTTCAAACTTTCCAACAGCATTTGAGCATCTTGAATTTTGACCACCGTATCAACTTTGATCCTCCATATCTCCAAATGCCCGATGCTGACAGAGGTCCAGTAAACTTATTTGTAGTCTTGAGAAGCAAAATCCACAACAACAAAAAAACTATGGACGCCAAAACAAGCTTCTTTGGAAAAGTTACGTTTGGGAGCTGGACTACACTCATGCATTGTTCACCTGATGCTCTGACACGTACCATACAAATACCATACAAACCTCTACTATTAAAACTAGGAGAAGAGTTTGGATCGATCGTAAGCCTTTTTTACAATGGCTTGAAGGGGTCGGTGACGGGATAATCAGGTAGATGAGGGGCTGTGCAATATTTATTCGTACCCCCGAGGTGGAGAATTCTCAAATTGGTCTGCTAAAAGTCCCTCCCCCCCCACCACCACCAGGCCGTACTATAATTTTTTTGCCCCCCCTTTTTTTTTTTTCACGTGCCAAAAAAACCATTGCTTCCCCTTTGGGGTGCCATAAAATCTTTGCCCCCCTCCCCCCCAATTTAAAACCTTTAAGTGTCTAATCATATAATTCAAGTGTAGTGAGCAAGAAATTCAAAGGAAAATCGCTTCCACCCCTTTCGTCTAGACTATGCCAAAGTCGATTTTTGATATATTAGAAATATGCTATTTTAATTATGAACTCGAAATATTATACTAATATTTATCACAATTAAAGTATATATTCAATAAATGGTCATAAAAATGTTTATATGTGACTCTTCGCCACAACTGAGCCCGGATGTCGCCAGTGCCACTATTGAGATATGCTCCATCGAACTTAACAATAAACAATAGGAAAGAAAGGACTTATTGACTGTTTTATTGATTTTTCACTACTTAAATGTCAAGTACTATAGACATGATATACATCATTTTAAAGCTAATTTCAAGCAGAATATTTTGGTTGAATATCTCAAAAATGATGATTGGCGACATCCGGGCTCAGTTGTGGTGAGGAGTCACATATGATTAGTGACAGTAAAAGTAAAGTATACGTATGTGTTATTGAACAGTGTACTTCGGTTATAATTATAAATGCGCTTTTATAAATAGGCACGTGACCTATGGGCACGACATACCAAGACCAACAAGCGTGACCAAATCCTCATGTATTGACCACTGTACAGAAAAGGATAGGAACTCTGTAGATAAATATCATCAAAATTAAGTATATATTAATTGAATAGCAAAAGTATTATACATGGGGGATTCCGAATTTGTAATATGTTATCAAAACAACATTTTGAAAGTATTTGACGACGGAAAATAATCACAAAGTTGAACAAAATAGACACTTTTGCTGCACAGTAGTTTCATGTTGTTCCGCCTTTGCATGCAAATGTATAGGAAGACCACCCGCTATGTAGAAGGTCACTTCGAGACTTACTGCCTACAAGCTGCTTTGGCAGCGCGGAGGTGGTCACTTGCGTATTTATAAAAGCGCATTTATAAATATACCCGAAGTACACTGTTGAATGCAACATAAATTGGCATAATTATAATGAGGGCTCACTTACTGAACACTTTTGATTTTGGGATCTACCAGTGTATTGATCGCGAAAGCCCGAGTAAAAAATATCGACTATGTGTTTTGGACTTTGGCAGGACTTAGACACATAGACCCGCCCTCGGGTCCATGGAGAACGACTGGTAATGTAGCTATATAACATTAAAAATCAACCCAATACATATGGGGAGCGGTTACTGAATTTTAGCGTTCAATATAAGAGGTGTAATCAGTGTGGTGGCATCGATTTACGAACAAAGAGGATTTGCTTTTTAGCGGTGAATATTTAGAAGCGGACGGGGTGGGGGGGGGGGGGTAAAGGACTTTAGCATATTTTATAGGCTATTATGTAATTATGTATCGTTCCATTATCCAGAGACCGGACCAAACCGATCCAATTTGACCACAAACACCAAGCATGCGCGCCTAGACGTACGTGCATGCACCAAGTGAGAGTTAACTTTCGCGCCAACACAAATCGCTGCAAATTCCACAGATAATTGTGTACGCTTTAGTTAATGGTAATGTTTTTGCCCGGAGGATTTAAATCATCACGAGATCTTGACGACCAATCACAAGCCAGATCCTTTTAAAGATGCATTACATCATGGCTAATTTTAGTAGGCCAGAAATCCGACGATCTTTTCATAGACGACCGTGTTAAGCATGTTAACCGCAAACCAAAGTAAGTAGTCCACTTGAGAAGCTAACAAACATAGGGAGTACGGTGACTGAAAAGATGTGAAAATTAATACAAACTAGACATAGCTGTGGTCTAAGACCACGAACACAGCCGTGTTGCGACCCCTTAATGACCTTTGACCCAAAAATCTACCAAAATCCCATAGGCATTGGCTTATGTCACTTGGTAATAACAATGCATGTGGGAGAAGAACCATTTTGAGTTGAAATCACGTTTTTGACCCCTATGACCACTGCGTGACCTTTGACCGCACAAGTTTCATGTGAAATATAGGGGCACGGTCAATGATGGTTATAATTATATCAGATTCGATATAAGCACGTGAGTGCTGAAGCAAATGTAATAGTCGACAGAAGATAGAAGAACTAGACATAGCTGTGGTCAAAGACCACGAACACAGCCGTGTTGTGACCCCTTAATGACATTTGACCCCAAAATATATGAAAACCACATAGACATTGGCTTATGTCGAAGCATGTGTGCACATAGTGTCACTCTGCCATGTTATTTGTGACAGAAGGGACATTTTGAATGTTTTCGTCTTGGACGATCGGAAGTGACGTGACCCCTCAATGACCTTTGACCCAAAATAAAAAAAATACCACGTGTACACTGGATAACATCGATTCAGGTGTGAATATACCGTCACTGTGCTATGTTTTTCTTAGCTGATAAAATTTTGAAGGTATTTCGTTTTATACAGGAAGTGACCCCTTAATGACCTTTGACCTCAAATATGTGTATGATTTATAGTAATAGCAATGCATGTGTGCAAGTTGCGTCATCGTCCTACGTAATTTGTGGCAGAAGTAGCATTTTGACATGACAATCCTGTGATCAACTATTCTGATATTAAAGGCGTTGGCTCTAAAAAATGCTAGGCCTTGTTATGTAAATAAGCAATTTCACGCTCCATGACTTTCACTCTGGATCTCGGAGCTTGTTCTTATGTTATGCTAAATCTGTGCTATTTTCTGTGCACAAGGTCGTTCCTATACAGGTGAATGCACATGAAAAGAGTGCATCGCACGACTATAACGTGCGATGTTAATATTGCAATAGTTGAGGCAAAGAATATAATGAAGGTATTTCGTTTTATACCGGAAGTGACCCCTTAATGACCTTTGACCGCAAATAAAAAATACCACATAAACATTAGGTAAACATAATTCATGTGTGCACATACCGTTACTCTCCTATGTTTTTCTTAGCTAATAAAATGTTTTGAAGGAATTTGGTTTAATACAGGAAGTGACCCTTAATGACATTTGACCTCAATTCTGTGTATGATTTATAGACACTGGGTAATAACAATGCATGTGTGAAAGTGACGTTACTGTCCTACGTAATTTGTGGGAGAAGTAGCATTTTGAGTTGAAATCACGTTTTTGTCCTCTGTGACCCCTACGTGACCTTTGACCATACAAGTTTCAAGTGACATGTAGGGACATAGTCAGTAATGGTTGTGACCAGGTTAGGTCAAAATCGGTGTAAGCATGTCAGTGCTAGAGCAAATGTAATTGTCGACAGAAGAAAGAAGAAAGAACTAGACTTAGCTGTGGTCTAAGACCACGAACACAGCCGTCTTGTGACCCCTTAATGACCTTTGACCCCAAAATCTACGAAAACCCCATTGGCTTATGTCAATGCATGTGTGCACGTAGTATCACTCTGCCATGTTATTTGTGACAGAAGGGACATTTTGAATGTTTTTCGTCTTGCACCGTCTTGACCCCTTAATGACATTTGACCCCAAATAAAAAATACCACATATACATTAGGTAACCATAATTCATGTGTGCACATACCGTCACTCTCCTATGTTTTTCTTAGCGTATACAATTGTTTGAAGATATTTGGTTTTATACCGGAAGTTACCCCTTAATGACCTTTGACCCCAATCAAAAAATACCTCATATACATTAGGTAAATATAATTCATGTGTGCACATACCGTCATCCTCCTATGTTATTCTTAGCTAATAAATTTTTTTTGAAGGAATTTGGTTTTATACTGGTAGTGACCCCTTAATGACCTTTTGACCTTAAATCTGTTTATGATTCATAGACACTGGGTAAGAACAATGTATGTGTGCAAGTTGCGTCACTGTCCTACGTAATTTGTGGGAGAAGTAGCATTTTGAAGCTATTTCGTTTTATACCGGAAGTGACCCCTTAATGACCTTTGACCTCAAACAAAAATACCACACACACATAAGGTAAACATAATTCATGTGTCCACATACTGTCACTCTCCTATGTTTTTCTTAGCTTACAAACATTTTTGAAAGAATTTGGTTTTATACCGGAAGTGACCCCCTAATGACCTTTGACCTCAAATCTGTGTATGATTCATAGACACTGGGTAATAACAATGCATGTGTGCAAGTTGCGTCACCGTTCTATGTAATTTGTGGGAGAAGTAGCATTTTGAAGGTATTTCGTTTTATACCGGAAGTGACCCCTTAATGACCTTTCACCTCAAATCTGTGTATGATTTATAGACACTGGGTAATAACAATGCATGTGCGCAAGTGGTATTACTGTCCTGCGAAATGTCTGGGAGAAGTAGCATTTTGAGTTGAAATCACGTTTTTGACCTCTGTGACCCCTACGTAACCTTTGACCCCATGAGTTTCGTGTGACATGTAGGGGCATGGTCAGTGATGGTTGTGACTAAGTTAGGTCAAAATCGGTGTAAGCATGTCAGTGCTAGAGCAAATGTAATGGTCGACAGAAGAAGAAAGAAGAAGATCCTGTAAGAAAAAAGACACAGCCGTGACTAACGTCAACGGCTGTGTAAAGAAGATCCTGTAAGAAAAAAGACACAGCCGTGACTAACGTCACCGGCTGTGTAATCAGAGTTTCATGCTTATGCTTAAATGTAATATCCAGAATATGCATCATGGCCAAGTGGACTAGGAGAAGTTTAGCTTTCGGCCTGCCAAAAATCGATTGTTCCCCATTTGAACATGCAAAAAAGTGCTTGCCCGCCCCCATTTGGCCTGCCAAAAAATCTTTGCCCTCCTATAATTCACCACACTGGCGGTACACATAAATATTGCACCACCCCTTAATTAACTCAAACCATGTCAAATCTAACAAAATATTTCAAAGCGAAACCACTGCATCACATGACGCCATCACCCTAAGCCATACGGTTTCGTGGCCAGGTCAGCACAAAAGCCTTGGCTACCGGTCGTTGCACTGCTTGTCGAAACCCAGGGGTACCAAGCAATCTCCGATAGTGAAGAATCGCTTGGAGGGTTAGGGTTAAATGACCTTTTTTTTTATCTTCATTGAGGTTTATCAGGCTCGTATACATGTATACAGGACTTCAGCAACAGGGGGGCTCGAATTTCTTGGTGAGCTAAGAAAGGATCATGAAACGTGTCAGTATTACATGTATTGAAGCTTAAATGGTTAAATATGGCTTAAATTGGAACAAATTTGCGCAATGCGCGCCTAAAATTGAATTTTTAAAAGCTCAAATGGTCATATGAGGTTAATTTCGTCAAAATCAAAAGGGAAAAGGGGTTTCTCTTATATTTTTCTCGAATTTTTCTTCTCTTTTTTTGAAACCCTGGGACCGAGCGCCCGTTTAAACAGTCATCATATGCCATTTAATAAAAGGCACTAAATTTAATGCCCAAGTGACCCATGGGCGATGCCATACCAAGACCACCAAGTGATCAGTAGATGTGCTACAATGCTGAGAGATTGGGGATTCTGCTTTTTTAGTATGTTTTCAAGAACTAAATTAAGTTAACTAAGAACTAAAAAAAGTTATCGACGGAAACTCTTACAATAATACTACAAAGTTGCAAAAAAATGACAAATTTGCTAGAAAATTTGGACATGCATCCCGCGTTTCCAATTATTGAAATACACAGGAAGACAACCCGCTGTGCCAAAGGTCACTTTTCCAGACATCTTGTCTTTAAGCTGTAATGTCAGCGCCCATCTGGTCACGCTGGCATTAACTTAAGTGCCTTTATTTAAATACCCTAAGACGACTGTTAAAAGGGGCTGTATACGCTACTTTTTATACTAACCCTAACCATGCCAACTCTATACAAAATCTAACAAGGCGAAACCACTGCACATGCATTCATCCCAAGTGATGGGATGACGCAATCACCCTAAATCATATACGCACGGCTTCACTGGTCGAGCCAGCGAAACACCCATGGCCATGCACTGCTTGGCACGCGAAGGGTCCTGGTGTCAAAACCCGAGGGTTAGCAGCAACTTATTTGTTCATTTTACCTCCTTTTTCCCTCCTCGATTGTCAAAAAGAACTTGGAGCTGAGGGTTATGGTTAATATGGTAGAATAATTGTTAACAGCTCAATGCATGATCAAGTAGATTTGTATCTTAGAATGCTTTTCAACAGCTCAAGGACATTGTGAATTGTGACTCTCCTTCCAAATTGATTAATTCAAAATACGATGTACCTCCAGCGGTTGCTGGGGAGAGGCCAAAATACACAGTACATCAAAGGCCGGATTTACCATTGGGCCAGATGGGCCCTGGCCCAGGGCCCCCAGAATTGCCCTGTGCATCTTCCTTTTTAGCCGAAAAATAGGGTAAATTTTCAAAATTTTGCTCGCTTCCGGCGCAATGGCCTGTTATATACCAAAATTCAGCTTCAATTTGGGCTCAAATTGAAAAATTTTCGCGATTCTCCCTCTTAATTGTAATGCTCCCACCGAAACCGTTGATCTTATAGTACCTAAACCAAATCTTGGCCACTTGAGTGCACACGTCTTCCTCACGGTGCGTCTGGGGCCTCCAAATTTTGGCCTGGCCCAGGGCCACCCAAAAGGTAAATCCGACCCTGTACATCATGGGAAATATTGACATCCAAAGCCCGCACAATACGAATACAACACAGGAACATATGTCCTTGTGAGTTTAACTTAAATGTCATTATGATAATGTTGGACCCAATTGTACAATGAAACAACAATTTACATTATTAAAGTAGGCCCTAACACCAGGAGACATGTTTCCATACAAAAAGTTGTAACTGGTTGAAAAATCCGTGAAAAAATCTGTCTCGGATTACAGATGTTTCACGGATTTATCAACAGATCGCATATTTGTGTCTCCCTGTGCTAGATCCATTATCTCTCTATTGATCACATGGAATCCTTCTTTGAGCTGTTTTTATAACATTATTATTATACACGCGTTAAAGGCCAGTGGTGGCTAGAACGGCAATGTCGACCCTGGAGATCAAAAACTGGACTGATGGGAGCAACCGCTGGAGGCTCATCGTATTTTGAATCGCAAGAAAAGTACAATAGGCTTGTAAAAGATACTCTACCTTCGGTTTTAATGTTTAGATGAAGAAGAACAACGACACACAGCAATAACTGCTCCTTCATAGCTGATGTGAAGAAACTGAATACTAATCTGCACATCAAATAAATTAACACATCAAAGAACAAAATCAATTTATTCAGCTTGTTACTGTGGTTATATTTTCTCATTCTGAATACGCACAACGCATTCATTTACTAACCGCCAATAGTGTTTTTGCGATAGAGTACCAGAGCCTTGGGTAGGCAGGCTCCAATGCCGTTCCCCACCAACGTGCTTCCAAGGTTTTATCGGTTAAGTACCGCATCCTCCAAGCAACCAATTCACCGTGGCACTAGAATAAACCCCAGAGCCTCCAAAAACCCCTATCATATTGTTGAGTGGAAGAGTACTGGATCCTCCAAGAACCTCTGTGCGGCGCACATACGTCATCTTAAAGGATGCTTGTGGGCAACTTAGCATGGGACTTTTAACATTTCTGTTTGTGAACAAGTGGTGATTAGCTACCCAGGTTTTATTCCGGACATAAACTTTCAGGTGTCGGGTATGATATCAAGTAATTTTCTATTTTGACCTTTGTGGGCAACGAAATCTTGACTAACTCGCCCTTTCGGCATTTTGTTATTTTTTTAACATTCATTCCGCACATCAGCTTCGGTGTGCAGACCGATGCCTCGGCTGAACCAACCGAGACAATTTTGGACTTGTAGGTTTCTTGGTGGGGTCCAACACTTTTCCCCGGACTGCCGTACAGAAAAAGTACTTCGTGGCGTCTACTTTTCCACTAGTCCCAAGTAATACCAACTTGATATCTCATCTAGACACTTGCATGTAATTGTCCCTTACAACACACAACTTATCAATCCGGTAAATCAGATAATGTTTTGGAACTTTGACAATCACTGTCCAAAATCCAAAGATTTGTCTTTTTTTTTGGCGAAGACAAGTAAATAAGGCACCACGTTCAATTTGGTCATATAGAACTATCGGTGCCCGGTTAGGTACCGATGACTCTTAACATCGCTCCCTGGAGATATAATAAATTGTATCACACATAATGATTAAGAGTTGCATAGTGTTATTGTTTTTCATTTAAATAAAAAACAAATGCACTGTACAAATATTCAGGGTACGATAAAAAGTGTCATCGGTACCTCTTCGGGCACCGATAGCGCTATAGGACCAAAAAACATGTTGTGCCTAACTACCCGGGATTTGTTGATGGCATGAACGTTGAACATTTAAAACAATGGCACAGTTACACTCTACGCATTGTTTTATTGTTACGATACCCGACTTTTCTTGTAAAGTAGGTGAATTTTCCGGGAGATAGTTTGCGCAAATCTGGGTTAAGTTTGGAATGCGAAAGTTAAGTGCAGCATGCCCAGCCGTCGATAAAGTAGCTAGCTGATCTACGAGATTGAATAGTAACGTGATTTAAAGCCATATTATAACATTTCTATAAAAATAGATTAGTATTTTATTTTCCATAAAATGTTAGCTTTTACTGTCAGATATGTCCCCTTTTAATTTTGAGCCGAACAAGTGAGGTAAAGCATAGAAAATTGGAATTTACTACTAGCGCGGTTGTAATACGGTACGATCCTCGGGGTGTGTGTGTATGTCTATCCCGCACGCCGTGTACGTACTGTTCGACTAATATTTCCATCGTAATAATAAAACGCCGGTTCCATCGTTTTATTCAAAATCTCGGATTTTGACGAAACTACAGCACCTAAAGTCTTGATTTTTGCAGAGTATCTTTACTGACTTAAGTACATTACAATCGTATAAAAACCAGAATTTAACAAACAATTTGAGGGCGTTCTCCTCAGCAAATGTTATAATATGGCTTTAAGGACAGTGTTTGTGTAGTCGCGATTTGTTGGTACTTTCATAGGAACACACGTGTCTTATCGAATAGACACCTGCCAGCGTCTGCATGGAGACTTTTCTACTCGCTTCTTGTTCCGATGGCACAGTTCAATTGGACAGGGACACTTAAGGTTATACGAGGTAATGTTGGTCGATGCAGCCAAAAAAAAAATCGATTTTCATTATCTGAATCAATATATATTATTGAAAAATAACACTTTGGTGTTTTGCAAAGTTCATTCTACAAATCATATACTTTGAAAACTTGCTTAATTTATTGTTGTTAATGAGTTATGTACGTTTTACAAAAGTGTTGTTGTTTCAGCCCTCTTTACAACATAACTCAAGAACCACAGGACCTACAAAAGTATATCTGTAATAACCAAGAAAATTTTAAAACTTTCAACGGAAACTGAAGGCAAATAAATAAATAAATATTTACCTGCTAATATTTTCGGTAACTAACTGTTACCATCCTCCGGCAGTAATGACTGGATGACTGTCTTCTTCACACTTGGATGATTTTTGTGTTTCTAGAAGACAGTCGTAAATTCCCTGCCCCCGTCTCTGTTGAGCTTGACTTGTTTTTCCTGTCTGATGGCTATGGACTCCTTTATCTTGCGATTTAGGAACTTGCTTTCCTTCTTAACAATCTTGATATGGGGGGGTCCAATTTGTAACCTGTGTTCTTAAGATGTTCTGCGACAGCAGAACTCTTGACTGCACTTTTGCTTTGTGACATGACTTTGTGTTCTTTCAGACGATCACCCAAAGCCCGTGCAGTCTCACCGATGTACACACTCTCACAGTCCGAACACGGAATACGGTACACCACACCTGATTGATCTACAATCTTGGACTTGTCCTTCGGAGCAACAAGCTGTTGACGGAGAGTACTGAGCGGTTTAAAATCAGTCTGAACGTTGTAGGTGCCAAAAAACTCCTTTCACATACGGGAGAAGCGTGAGAGTCGGCTTTCTTTTAAAGCCAGAGCCAGATGTGACTGCAGTGCTGTTGGTTTTTGGTTTCTTTTTCTGAGTAGCTTTCTCGTATCCACATCTGGAAAGCGCACCCTTTATATGCGAAAGTTCCTGATCGCGATCCTCCATCTCGGTGACGATATTGTCCGCTCTATGGAACAGCTAAGTTTGTGTTGAAGTGAATGGTGGCTTTCAAAGTGCAAATACTGGTCCGTATGCGTGGGTTTGCGGTATACTTGTACCTTTAAGTTACCGTCTTCCTTTCGTGTGATAAGAGTATCTAAGAACGGAAGTTGTTTATTGTTCTCAGGTTCGATGGTGAATTTGATGTCAGTGTCTACGTTGTTGATGTGATCATTAAACTCCAGAATTTTATCAGTCTTTAACACCACGAAAGTATCGTCGACGTAACGAAGCCAAATTTTCGGTGGGCAAGGAGCGGATGTCAAAGCTTCCTTCTCAAAACGTTCCATGAATAGGTTCGCAACCAAGGGCGAGCAAGCTGAACCCATTGCCGCGCCATGACATTGCTTGTAAAATTGGTCGTCGAACACGAAGTAAGTTGTGGAGAGGCAGAATTCAAGCAGTTTGAGAACTTGATCAATGTTTAAATAAGTCCGGTTTTTCCATGTGTCGTCCTCCTCGAGTGCGCGTTTGATGGCAACTATAGCGCTATCAATCGGGATGTTGGTTAACAGAGCTGAAACATCGTAGGAAACCAGCGACTCATCCTCATCCACATGCAAGTTCTTGACTAGATCCACAAAATCTTGAGTGTTCTGAACGTGGTGTTCCGACTTGCCGACAAGTGGTGAAATAATGTCCGCTACAAACCGAGCAATGTCATTGGTCACTGAGCCGATGCTAGACACAATAGGTCTAAGCGGGGCATCCTTTTTATGGATTTTAGGCAGATCATACAACTTGGGTTTGTCACAAGCAGTGGGAGAAAGCTTATTATAACGATTGATCAATAGCACCTTAACCCTTAAGATCTTTCAGGATACCTTTCAACTCAGTTTTTGTACTGTTGGGTAGGGTCTTCATCTAGGGGAGAGTATGTTTTACCATCATTCAAAAGAGCATTGACCTTCTCTTTGTACGTGTCACGATCTAACAGCACTGTACTGCGACCCTTGTCAGCCGGTAAATCAGAATACTGTCATCATTTCTAAGTTCTTTTAAAGCTAACCGTTCCTCCCGGGAGATGTTACACTGCGAGTTGCGCGAGTTTTTGAGTGTATTGGCAACCTTAGCACGTAATTCCTGGGCTTTACCTTCCTCAAGATACTCACAAGCGACTTCGGTTTGGGTGACGAATTCCTAATTCGGTCGGTGTAACCGCGAAGTTCAATCCCTTACTCAGGACAGATTTTTCCTTGTCCGATAAATCCCGCGATGACAAATTGACCACCCATTTGTCATTATCCTCAGCGGCAGAATTATTCCTGGTACCATTCACGTACCTAGCACGTTGTTTATCCTCCTCAGCTCGTGTTTTCAACATCTGATATTTACCCAGCTGACGGGTTTTCACACGGTCGTGTTCGGCGAGTTGTGCACAGTTCCGTGATCGTGAATACCACAGGGGGAAGATCCTTTTCGAGCTGCGACGTTTTCCTTTTGCGATGTTAAAAAAACGAATGGTGGCATTATTTTGTCGGATTCGCTCATTCAAAAGCCCCTTCTCCGCTTTGCGAATAATGTTCTGTGCACGATATCCTTTTATGGGTGGTTTGATGCGTATACTCTTGGGTGTGATTCCCGTATTATAACAAGTCGGATTGAAACGCAGGTGATTTCTAAACCTGGCGATCTTCCTCGAAGTAGATTCAAGTTTACGCGCCAAATCAAGGCAATCCTTGCCGAAATTCTCTCGTATACGGCTATGTAGGCTCAAACGTTCCGGTAGTTAAAATAACCAAGACAATTTTAAAACTTTCAACGGAAACTGAAGGCAAATAAATAAATATTTACCTGCTAATATTTTCGGTAACTAACTGTTACCATCCTCAGGCAGTAATGACTGGCTGACTGTCTTCTTCACACTTGGATGATTTTGGTGTTTCTAGAAGACAGTCGTAAATTCTCGGAAGATCTGTAATATTTGAATTCTGCTACACGCTCGCTATGAATTGAGCAATGCAAATTTTGCTAAAGCTCGCTACTATTCGCAAGATGCTGTGAACTACATTTTTTTACTGCTTCGACCAACAATACATCGTATACCCTTAATATCGTCAATATTGTCGGTTTATTTGAAGACCGTTCGGTGGATTTGCGTATGCGTGTTTAAATCTGCTTGGACCTTTGTCCGTAATGCCTTCAGCTGCCGCGTATTCTTACAGATAATCGGCACTTTATTGGAGGGGTCAAATAAACCGAGAAATGTCCGGTGCCTGCCCGCTTCATCTTGCGGGTTATAACTAGTTTATAGGTCGGGTTGATGGGGGTGGGGGCGTACTCAGTACAAAAGACCATACAGGGACGTGTCGCAAGCATTGGTATATTAATTAAGCCAATTTTGATATATGGATGGCTCTTTTTTTTCAAAATTTTCTCGATGTTTTCAGAAAATAGCCCAATTTTGAATCACTGTAGCCAAAAAACTGTGTGCTTGGCTTAATGTTCCTTGGCCGCGGTACATTTTACCCTCTTTTATCAAAATACATCATGTTCCATTGGGCGAACTTCGCTATTCCAAAGGTTCGCTATTCCGAAGGTTCGTTATTCCGAAGGTTCACTATTCCGAAAATTAAAAAGGTTCTCTATTACGAAGGTTCTCTATTCCGAAAACAGAAAAGGTTCTCTATTCCGAATATGAAAAAGGGTTCTCTATTCCGAATATAAAAATATGGGATCTCTATTCCGAAACCGAAAGAAGGTTCTTTATTCCGAAATACGTCACCGTGTTCTCTACTCCGAATGTGTAAAAAAGGTTCTCTATTTCGAATATGAAAAAAGGAAAGAAAAGAGCTTAGTGACTCTGTAAAACAGCTTAATAAGCAAAGAAAAGATACCTGAATGGACTCATAAAAAGATACCTCGGAGGGCCCGTAAAAAGCAAAGAAGAGATACCTCAGGCCTAATGGACAAGAAAAGAGACCTTTGTTGGCCCGTAGGCCCTAAAGCAAAGAAAATATGCATTATTAAAAGGTATCTTTATTTACTGCCCCATAGTAAGGTAAGTTTTCTTCACTGGGCCCCGGGGTAACGTACCCGGTTACACCCCCCCTTTGTCGGCGGCACTGGATGTAGGCCTACATAATGGTAAAATTATTGGCAATACTTGATGACCATATATAAATGATGACGGTGAGGTGAATACCTTATATGCAAATTGTATGCAAAGTAGCTAATTATCTATTGTTCTTCACGTGCAGAACATTGCAGACTCCACAGTTACAAACCTCAAACTGTTCTCTACCTTTACAAGTAATTAGAGGAACTCAAGATAAAAAAACATGACACATTGGTAAAGCAAAATTAGTAGTCGGAATAGAGAACCTTTTTCATATTCGGAGTAGAGAACACGGTGACTTGTTTCGAAATAAAGAACCTTTATTCGTTTTCGGAATAGAGAACCCATATTTGAATATTCGGAATAGAGAACCTTTTTTCATATTCGGAATAGAGAACCTTTCTATTTTCGGAATAGAGAACCTGTTTGTGTTTTGGGAATTTTCGGAATAGAGAACCTTCGTAATAGAGATCCGTTTTTTCGGAATAGCGAACCTTTAATTACATTAGGAATAGCGAATGGTAAAATTACACGTTCGGAATAGCGAACCTTTAATTACATTAGGAATAGCGAATGGTAAAATTACACGTTCGGAATAGCGAACCTTTAATTACATTAGGAATAGCGAATGGTAAAATTACACGTTCGGAATAGCGAACCTTTAATTACATTAGGAATAGCGAATGGTAAAATTACACGTTCGGAAAAGCGAACCTTTGGAATAGCAAACCATTCCATTGCCCACCAATGCTAAAATTGGAAACATTTCAAGAAATTATTCTTTTTTGCGGACGACATCAAGTGGATAGCTACGCGGGATTTCTTGTGAACATGAACTATCAAAACAAAGGCACAATAACATTCTGCGCCATTTTTTCATTGTTACGATACCCGGCGGTTTTTTTTAAAGAAGGTGACTTTTCCGAGACCGTTTGCGCAGATGTGGACCAAGAAGTTCGGAATGTAAAAGTCTGCACGCGAATCTAGAAACGGTTTCACGCACACCCTACAGAAACGTGCAGCATGCGCAAGAGACCAAAATGTAGCTAACTGATCCACCGGATTGAAGAGTCAAGTACTGTCATGACTGTAAGGTGCTGTGTTGCCTTCCTCGACCCACATTAATGATAATATTTATATTACATTGCTGATTCTGCGTACGAAAGTCATTTAACAGTCATGTCTCGGCCACTGAGGCTTACTTCATCTCGAGAATAATTTTAGAGATTGGAGCTCGTAAGGCTTTTCATCTGTGTGAATCCTCATCCATGTTTCTTGGTGAGGTACAACGTGCCATGTTTAATCTCTATTTCTGGTTTCGTTGCCCACCAGCTTCAAAATTTGAAAAAATTCACGTCCAAAGATTTATGTTTTTTACGGACGATAAGTGAATAGCTACCCGGGATTTCTTGAAACATGAACTGTCAAAATAAAGGCACAATTACACTCTGCGCATTGTTTTATTGTTATATTGAGAAGTATGTGATTTGCTGTCCAAAGTTTTTTTTTGTGTGTGTGCGGACAACAAGTGAATAGCTACCACTCGAATCTAGAAATGGTTTCCAGTGCAACATCCCAGCAAACACAAAAACGTTTTAAAAACGTTTTAAATAAGTTATATGTTGGCTTTTGGTTTAGGTAAAAATGTTTTAATAACATTAAAATGTCGGGTTATATAAAGGTCATGATAACGTTTTAAAACGTTTTGTGTGAAAACACACTACAACAAAAATTTTTAAATGTTTTCTAAAAATGTTATTGTAAACTATTTTTGCAAACATCTTTGCCAAATATTTTGTCAATACTTTAATTGTATATATTATATAAATATTTAAACCCAGCAAACACAGAAATGTTCTTAAAATGTTTTTTCAAAACCTTTTAATAACATTTAAATGTCGGGTTATTTAAAGGTCATGAAAACGTTTTTAAAACGTTATTGCAAATATTTTGGGCGCACATTGTTCGCAAAATATTTTGTCAACCCCAAAATAACATTCTGTTTAGAATGTTTTGTATCAAGTTTTCAAGAATGTTTTTGGAATGTTATTAAAACGATTGTATACCCTTTATATAACCCGACATTTAAACGTTTTCTGTAAAACATTTTTGTTTGCTGAGCAGTAGATTATCAAAAATGTTTTTAAGGTTATGAAAACGTTTTATACTCTTAATATACCCTTTACATAACCCGACATTTAAAGATTTTCTGACAACCTTTTATAACCTTTTGCGAATGATGTCGAAAACGTTTTGTGTTTGCTGGGATGCACAATAGACCGTAAAGTAGCCAACTGAACCATCGGTTTGAAGAGTCGCATACTTTAAAGACAGTAGCAAGTCGCGATTTGTTGACAAGTTCCTAGGAACACATGTCGATGGACACCAGCCGGCGTCTGCAGTGAGGGTTTTTCTCGCTTCTTGTTCAGATGGCATCGTTCCCGTGACCTGAAGCGGGACACTTTCCCGGGAGTGCTAAAGTTAATATCGTCAAGATTATTGGTTCAACGGAACACACTTTCTGTGGTTTTGCGTATGCGTGTTTAAATCTGGTTGGACTTTTGTCCGTAATGCCTTCAGTTCCCGCGGATCCTCAAGGATTAAAAAACCGTAACATTGGCCCACAACGGACGGGCTGATGTCCGGAGTTGAATAGGTCGAAAACATAGCCCACAAGGGTGACGAGTTGGATAAAGTTCCGTTGCCCACCAACGTGTTGAAGAAATGTGAAAATTAACCACAACGTCCCACATTCCGTTGCCCACTAACGTTGGTAGGATAGCCCGGAAAACCGATTTAGTCTAGAACTAAGGTCTAGGTGTCAAGGTAGATTACCAGAGCCTCCAAAACACTAGCGGTAAACACTTAACTAAAGTACTACAGCCCCGAAATCCTCAGGGACTTAATCTAAGAGGCCGGGGTGGTTAGGAGTACCTCACAGTGGGGTAACTGCTGTGAACAAACCGGAAGTGTATATGGTCAATTCCAACGAAAGAGGGACAAAATTCTCTCCATGTTTCCACTTTAAAATGTCATTAATAAAGGAAATCACGTTATTGATGGAGCATATCATGTCACGTCTAATGTGCTCTCTTTGAGCATATAGGCATTTACTAGCAAGTCATACCAGGGACAAGTTATGATGGCTTAAATGAATTGGCGTTACCCACGAATTCAAAGATAAAGCACCATATATGTCATTGAATGTCCTTCAATCAAAATGAAATTATTACCATTAGAAAGAAGTTTGCATGATCTCTCATCATATTGTAATAGGTCTGTCACACTACGACGGACTGGATCAACGTACATCACCGAATACAAAAATATTTTATTCGGTGGAAAAATCACCAGTCCGGCAGAAGATTCGGTGGGATTTTGGGTCCGATTCCCGTTCGTCTCTCTATGCGTTGTGGCCGCTAATAATCCTACAGGCATCTTATATCCGATCGTTCAACGTCCGACAAATGACCGGATTTGGGGGTCCGATTCCCGTTCGTTTCTCTATGCGTTGTGGTCGCTAATAATCCTGCAAGCGTCTTATATTCGATCGTTCAATGTCCGACAAATGACCGGATTTGGGGGTCAACGTCTGACAAACGACCGGATTTAGGGGTCCGATTCCCGTTCGTCTCTCTATGCGTTGTGGCCGCTAATAATCCTGCAGGCGTCTTATATTCAATCGTTCAACGTCCGACAAACGACCGGCGAATCCGTCGCATGTGGCACCAACAGGGACGTCCACCCTATCAGAAAAGTGGGGGGAGGAGAGGGTGTTTGAGAGGGTTTTTGACCCCTTAGAGGCAGTGACGTAGCAAGCACTTTTTCAGAGGGTGAACAAAGTGGGGAAAGACAACTTTAAGGGGAAAACTTTGACGAAAATGGTCAAATATTGGCTAATAAGTACAAAAGGGCTACAAATCTTATATATCAGGGCAACCAGCGTCCGGGGGCAATAGAGGCTAGAAACCTTTGGACAATGAAGGCCCAATTGAAGCCATTTGTCATTTTTTGGATCAATTTTAGCACCATTATTGGGTACTATTTTAGTTTGAAACAGCCGCAAATTGGTGAAACGAAAGCCTAATTGAAGCCATTGAAATGTTTTCACCATTATTGTATAATATAAACAATTGCTTTAAAAATAACACGTGGATGTCCATAGCAGAAGCAAAAATGAAGGTCCAATTGAAGCCATTTGCATGGGGACTGTAGGGCCTATTTACATTATTAGGCCTAGGCCTATTGTGTAAAAATTTAGTTTTAAAAATGAAAAATTTGGAAAATTGTTTTTGGTGCATCATTTTTACACTATTATTGCCTTAAACAAACAAAAAAGAAGGCCCGAACTGAATTTGCAAAATTTAAAATGTTACACTGGTCCACTGATGACACTTAGATATAAGACTTCAGACTCGTAATTTCAGGTAAAGCATGCATGGATTGATATGTTAAAGTCAGTAATAGACCTAAGTCCGTCTTAAATACTGACTTTGGTGACAAAATGTCACGGGCCTATACATATCGACGGGCCGGCATTAATTTTCACAGGCTTTTGTGCCAAGGACCCAGGCTTACTATATACTATCCTGGGCCTACTCAACGTACAATTTAACCTTTTCCATGTTTTCTCTTCTTTTTTCTTTCTTGTCAATCACTAAAACTGGTAGGAATTTGATATTGCGTCCTCTAACCTTCCGAAAGTGCCCCCCCAGCAAACACAAAACGTTTTCGACATCATTCGCAAAAGGTTAGAAAAGGTTGTCAGAAAACGTTTAAATGTCGGGTTATATAAAGGGTATATTAAGAGTATAAAACGTTTTCATAACCTTAAAAAACATTTTTTGATAATCTAATGCTCAGCAAACAAAAATGTTTTACAGAAAACGTTTAAATGTCGGGTTATATAAAGGATATAAAAACGTTTTAATAACATTCCAAAAACATTCTCGAAAACTTGATACAAAACATTTTAAACAGAATGTTATTTTGGGGTTGAAAAAATATTTTGCGCAAATTGTTTGCCCAAGATATTTTCAATAACGTTTTAAAAACATTTTCATGACCTTTATATAACCCGACATTTAAATGTTATTAAAAAATTTTGAAAAAAACATTTTAAGAACATTTCTGTACTTGCTGGGTTCAGATATTTTAACATAATGTTATTTAAGTATTGACACAATATTTGGCAAAAATGTTTGCAAAAATAGTTTACAATAACATTTGTGAAACATTTAAAAATATTGTTGTAGTGTGTTTTCATACAAAACGTTTTAAAACGTTATCATGACCTTTATATAACCCGACATTTTAATGTTATTAAAACGTTTTTACCTAAACCAAAAGCCAAAATATAACTTATTTAAAACGTTTTTAAAACGTTTTTGTGTTTACTAGGCCTCCTCAATACTACTTACATGCATAGGCCTACTAAATTACGTGCAATTTAACTTTTCTCTTCTCTTCTCTCTTCAATTTTTCTCACTTTTTTTTCTTTTTTCTCTCCTTTCCCCCTTTTTCTACTTGTCAGTCACTAAAGTACTGGGGAAATATGATATTGCGTCACACACCCTTCAGAAAGTCCCCCCATGATCGATGCACATGTTCGCCATAGGCCTACATCCGGCACAAAGCGCCTGCGAAACCTTGCAAACACCTGCGGTATATAAACGAAAGAATAACAAACAA
Organism: Amphiura filiformis; assembly: GCF_039555335.1. NCBI lineage: Eukaryota > Metazoa > Echinodermata > Ophiuroidea > Amphilepidida > Amphiuridae > Amphiura > Amphiura filiformis. The sequence goes on from NC_092637.1 coordinate 27,377,056, forward strand.
ACCCAGGGTATATATACAGAACAGTACGAACACACATCGGACAACTTCCGAACATGTGTATTCGGCACACTCCGTTCAAGTTTTGTGCATGCACAAAACTTGAAACATATTATCGACAGTCTAAACAAACATCACCTAACACGAAACGCATTTGGCGGATAATAGCAGGACATATGAAGAACATAAAACGAACATTGACGAACACTAACTTGCCGACGGACTTAACGAACATCACCTAACACGAAACGCATTTGGCGGATGATAGCAGGACATAAAAGAACATAAAACGATCATTGACGAACAACAACGGATTTACTAAAATACCATCCGTTTCTTGTACGGAAGACCTATTCGGTGTAGTGTGACAGAAGCATGAAACAGAGTGTACCGAATACACATGTTCGGTATTTATCCGATGTGTGTTCGTATTTATCCGATGTGTGTTCGTATGGTGCTGCATATTGCCGGAGTTTGTTCGTTCTCCTTTCGTTCATGTTTGTTCTTTGTTCGTTGCACTCGGCCCGTGTTCGTTGCAAATACGTTCCTGTGAGGCCTTCACCACCGGATAGCATATTTTTGCATTCGGTGATGTACGTTGACCCAGACCGTGTTAGTGTCACACTACACCGGATCGGTCTTCCGTATAAAAACGGATGGTATTTTAGCAAATCCGTTAGTGTTCGTCAATGTTCGTTTTATGTTCTTCATATGTCCTGTTATTATCCGCCAAATGCGTTTCGTGTTAGGTGATGTTTGTTTAGTCCGTCGACAATACGTTTCAAGTTTTGTGCATGCACAAAACTTGAAACGGAATGTGCCGAATACACATGTTCGGAAGTTGTCCGATGTGTGTTCGTACTGTTCTGTATATATATACCCTGGGTTTGTTCGTTATTCTTTCGTTTATATACCGCAGGTGTTTGCAAGGTTTTGCAGGCGCTTGTGCCGGATGTAGGCCTATGGCGAACATGTGCATCGATCATGGGGGGGGGGACTTTCTGAAGGGTGTGTGACGCAATATCATATTTCCCCCAGTACTTTAGTGACTGACAAGGAAAAAAAGGGGGAAAAGAGAGAAAAAAAAAAAAGAAAATAAAGTGAGAAAAATTGAAGAGAGAAGATAAGAGAAAAAGTTAAATTGCACGTAATTTAGTAGTAGGCCTATGCATGTAAGTAGTATTGAGGGAGGGGCACTTTCTGAAGGGTAGAGGACGCAATATCAAATTCCTACCAGTTTTAGTGATTGACAAGAAAGAAAAAAGAAGAGAAAACATGGAAAAGGTTAAATTGTATACGTTATTGAGTAGGCCCAGGTATAGGCCTGTGATTATTATAGACAGTGCTTAAATGTGGTTCCTTGGCCCAAAAGCCTGTGAAAATTACTGCCGGCCAGTCCATATGCAGGGCCCGTGATATTTTGTCACCAAAGTCAGTATTTAAGACGGACTTATAGGTCTATTCCTGACTTTAACATATCAATCCATGCATGTTTTACCTGAAATTACGAGTCTGAAGTCTTATATCTAAGTGTCAGTGGATCAGTGTAACATTTTAAATTTTGCAAATTCAAATCGGGCCTTCTTTGTTTTTTGTTTAAGGCAATAAATAGTGTAAAAATGATGCACAAAAACAATTTTCCAAATTTTCCATTTTTAAAACTAAATTTATACACAATAGGCCTAGGCCTAATAATGTAAATAGGCCCTACAGTCCCCATGCAAATGGCTTCAATTGGACCTTCATTTTCAAAAATGGACAAGTCTTCCTTTTTGCTTCTGCTATGGACATCCACGTGTTATTTTTAAAACAATTGTTTATATTATACAATAATGGTGAAAACTTTTCAATGGCTTCAATTAGGCTTTCGTTTCACCAATTTGCGGCTGTTTCAAACTAAAATAGTACCCAATAATAGTGCTAAAATTGATCCTAAAAATGACAAATGGCTTCAATTGGGCCTTCATTGTCCAAAGGTTTCTCACCTCTATTGCCCCTTGACACTGGTTGCCCTGATATATCAGAGTTGTAGCCCTTTTGTACTTATTAGCCAATATTTGACAATTTTCGTCAAAATTTACCCCCTTAAAAGTTGTCTTTCCCCACTTTGTTCACCCTCTGAAAAAGTGCTTGCTACGTCACTGCCTCTAAGGGGTCAAAACCCCTCTCAAACACCCTCTCCTCCCCACTTTTCTGATAGGGTGGACGTCCCTGTTGGTGCCACATGCGACGGATTCGCCGGTCATTTGTCGGACGTTGAACGATTGAATATAAAACGCCTGCAGGATTATTAGCGGCCACAACGCATAGAGAGACGAACGGGAATCGGACCCCAAATCCGGACATTTGTCGGACGTTGACCCCCCCAAATCCGGTCATTTGTCGGACGTTGAACGATCGAATATAAGACGCCTGCAGGATTATTAGCGGCCACAACGCATAGAGAAACGAACGGGAATCGGACCCCCAAATCCGGTCATTTGTCGGACGTTGAACGATCGGATATAAGACGCCTGCAGGATTATTAGCGGCCACAACGCATAGAGAGACGAACGGGAATCGGACCCAAAATCCCACCGAATCTTCTGCCGGACTGGTGATTTTTCCACCGAATAAAATATTTTTGTATTCGGTGATGTACGTTGATCCAGTCCGTCGTAGTGTGACAGACCTATCAAGTTTTGTGCATGCCGACGGACTTCATGAACATCACCTAACACGAAACGCATTTGGCGGATGACAGCAGGACATAAAAAGAACATAACACGATCATTGACGAACAACAACGGATTTACTAAAATACCATCCGTTTCTTGTACGGAAGACCTATTCGGTGTAGTGTGACAGACGCATAAAACGATTAAGTTCCACCAAAATTTGTGGGCTCTAGAGGCAATGTGTCATTAAGTCAATTTGGCTATGTTGTTACCCGCGTATCAAAAATAAGATGATAGTTCTGAAAAATGTTAAGTGAATATGCCATAAATGACTATATCATGAAACGAAGTTTCGTACTATAATTCTGAGGTCCAAGTGATTATTTTATACAAATACATTTTACCCATAAAATTCCACAAAATCAAATTTGACGTTACCCACGTATCAAATGTTATCCACGAGAATATTGCTGTATGAAAATATGGAATGATTTTACTTAAAATAATAATATAAAACTGTTTGCTATGTCTATTTGAATTTGGCAACTTCATTATTCTCAAAATTTTTATACCCAAAATGCCATAATGATCAATTCTAAATATTCCATGTAGTTTGTATTTTGATTAAAATATATTTTAGTGCCTTTGTAGCCTCAAATATTGACATATGGAAAATAAATTTTTATTTTTATTAAAAAATTAATAGGAATTTGCTAATTTTCAGACGCTGTTACCCCACGAATATAATATCAAATTTAAATATCCAATTCCTATATAGGGTGTTCCAAAAATCAATATACAGTGAATAATTAGTAACAAAGGTACATGTACATGTAGGCATATACATGCACAATTAGCCTATATTAATAAATTATTTAACAATAATCAGAGATCAATAATATGTCATCAGATTAAATCCTTTGACTGTAATAATCTCCTTTGAGAAGATTTATTTTATATTTCAAAGATAAAACAATATTGAAATTTATTTCATATGCATGCATGCATGCAAAATTAAGGCCTATTGTATTGTATGACCCACATTCCACTGCATTAATTAAAATTCTTAAATTACTATGTTTATTAAGATTAACTAGGCAATTATAGTTAAAATCAGATTAACATTATGCAAATGCATTTTTAGTTCTACTAGGCAACAAAGTGCATAAATTTTATTAATGAACATCAACTTCCCATTGGAATTACACAGAGCTCCCCCGCTTCCGGCTCCTCCACTTCCGGCACCACCCATGACTAATTAACTTAATTAAGCTGTTGTTATTAATTAATACATTTGTTTAATTGTATTTGTTATTAATTCATTAGATTAATAATTTATCTTCAACATAAGACCAAAACCATTTGTTCATGATGAATTTTAGCAAAAATATAGGAATAAGTAGACAAAATGATTCAGCAAAATGTGACAGCACCACCTTTTTTATAGACTGCTCCGTAGTACACATGCCAATTGTGCATACTCTGGCTATTACATTTAAGCTTAAAACTCTGATTCAATAATTTGTGCACAATTATTGATAGATTTTCTACTGACTTTGGATTGCGGTTTACATGCTTAACACGGCTGTCTATGAGCTTCTATGGATGAGATTGTCGGATGCCTGGCCTACTAAAATTGGCCATGATGTAATGCATCTTTAAATGGATCTGGCTTGTGATTGGTCGTCCAGATCTCGTTATTGTTTAAATCCTCCCGACACGTACCACTACCATTAACTATGCATGGTACATAATTATCTATGGAATGCGGCGCTTTTGTGCCGGCGCGAAAGATGGTGGATGAACGTACGCATCTAGCGCGTATTGTACCACCATGCTTAGTCTTTAGTGCTCAGCACTATGTTGAGTCGTGCGATTTCGGTGTTAAAAGCAAAATTTCACTTGATTTTGTCTCTTGTGGGGGTAAATAATGGAAAAAAAGATGTTTCCATTTTTTAATTTCGTTGGAAGTGGTAAAATCCAAGATGGCCGCCAAAATCCTAGAAAACTGACTGACACATGCAAAAAAAAGCTATATATCACTCTCAAAATATGCCAAAAAGTAAATTTCAAATACTGGAATTATGTAGCCTTGTATCAGACACTCAAAGAACGATTCAATATTTCGGGGTAAGTGGTGAAATCCAAGATGGCCGCCAAAATCCTATAAAACTGACTGACACATGCAAAAAATGCTACATATCGCTCTCAAAATATGCAAAAAATGTCAATATTTCAAACACTGGAACTATGTAGCCTTGTGTCAGACACTCAAAGAACGAACGGGGTAAGTGGTGAAATCCAAGATGGCCGCCAAAAGGCTTGTAAAACTGGCTAACACATGCAAAAAAAAGCCACATATCTCTCTAAAAGTATGCTCAAAATCTAAATTTCAAACACTGGAACTAGCATTGTGTCATGCACTCAAAGATATATTTAAAATTCTAGCATTATGGTTACTATTCAATATGGCGACCAATATGGCTGCTATTATACTGCTTAAATGTATGAGTTTGTTTTTATGATCCCGTTTCCAAGTGTATAATTATGTCTTTGAACCAAAAGCACAATGTTTTACATCATCTAGTTTCACCTGTAATTGGTGGCGTTTAACTATTAAACTCTGAGAGTTCTGAATTTGAGAAAATTTGACCCGATATCAGCCATTTTCCCATTGACAACAATGAAATGGGTTTAGGGGTTTACACAGCGTTATCCTAGATTAACGTCCCTTATCTGGGGTTCACGTCCCTTATCTGGGGTTAGGGCAGCTTAAGACAGCTTATTTGGGGTTTAGACTGCATTATCCTATATTTACATCTCTTATCTGGGGTTAAGGTGCCTTATCTGGAGTTTATACTGCCTTATCTGGGTTTTACGACCCTTATCTCGGGTTAAGGCGCCTTATCTGGGTTTAGATGCCTAAAGAATGGATCTGGGATTTAGACGGCCTTATTCATGGTTTAGATCCCTTATTTGGGGTTAAGACGCCTTATAACGGGGTTTAAATGCCTTATCTGGGTTTAGACTGTGTTATCCTAGGTTTGCGTCCCTCATCTGAAGTTAAGGCACCTTATCTGGATGCCTTATCTGGTGTTTACGTTCCTTATCTGGTGTTAAGGCGCCTTATCTGGGGTTTAAACTGCCTTATCAGGGGTTTACGTCTCTTATCTGGGGTTTACGTCTCTTATCTAGGGTTAAGGCGCCCTATCTGGGGTTTAGATGTCTTATCTGGGGTTTACGACCCTTATCTGGGGTTAACGATCCTTATCTAGAGTTAAGGCACCTTACCTGGGATTTAGATGCCTTATCTGTGGTTTATGTTCCTTATTTAGGGTCAAGGCACCTTATTTGGGGTTTGGATTGTTTATCTGGGTTCTACGTCCCTTAATCTGGGGTTACGGCGCCTTATCTGGGGTTTAGATACCTTATCTGGGGTTTAGAATGCGTTATGCTAAGGTTCAGGTATCTTAGCCCCAGGTAAGGATCGTAAACCCCGTATAAGGCCGTATAAACCACTGATAAGATAAGATATAGGCAAATTTCTGCATTTTAGTGGTGGTTATTTTTAAATTTTGGCGGCCATCTTGAGATTTAAGGTCCTGTGCTGTTTTAGATTATTCCAATGGATTTCTCGACCCTGTAAACATGGGTATAGACACCAACATCATACTTCTAGGACTTTCTGCACCCTAGATATAGCCAAATTAATTTTCACTGGCGGCCATTTTGAAATTTTGGCAGCCATCTTGGAATGATAGGTCCTAGGCTGTTGTAAATTACTCTATTGGATTCATTGACCCTGAAAACATGGGTATAGACATCAGAATCGTGCTGCTGGGTGCTTCTCTGACCAAGTTATGGTGATTTTAAGGTATTTTGGCGGCCATTTTGAAAAACGCCCTCTACCAAGAGTTCCCCACACTTCAAATCTATAAAGAAACACCTTCAAAACTTCTTGTACTCAACCCGAGAAGGGGACTTCCATTCTGTACCCTACTAAAGCACAATTTATGAGTAAAATATGGCAAATTTTCAATCACGGCGGCCATCTTGGATTTTAGGGACTAAACGGTCTTTAAAAAAATGGAAACATGTTTTATTTCAATCTTTACCTTTCAATGTAATGAAATCAATTGAGAAATTGCTTTTAACAAAGAAATCGCACGACTTCCCCTTTGTTCAACATAGCACTGTGAACTACTTGTGGTTAGGGTTAGATTTGATTGATAAACAAGTATGATTTACAGTGTGTTTTAGAGAACGAAGTCCCGGGGTAAAAGTGAAAGTCCATAGTCGATTTTTAACTCGGATAATAAACTGGCAGATTCTAAAATTAGAATTGTTCAGTATTGAAGTGCCATTATAGTTATGCCATTATGATATGTTGCATTCAATAATATAAGCCTACGTATACTTTACTTTTACTGTCACAAATATAATTATATAAACTTTTTCATAACCATTTTATACTAGTATTCTGATGTAATAAATATCAGTATAATTTCGAGTTCAACTGAATGCTTTCATCATGATTAATAACATATTTTTATTCATCAAAAATCGAGTATGGCATAGTCTACCTTTTTTTAGGGTCCCAGTATAAAAAACATGACCATATGTAATAAAATTATATTTTCGTTCAAAGTCTTCACCGATTTCTAGTGTATGTGTGTCATGCGTAACATATTGAAAGATATTACAGAAAGACAGGTGAAAAAGGTTTAAATTCGTGGGTAAAATGCATATGCGCATTTAACACTTTATTTGGTCTAGCAAGAAAAGACGTAAGAGACGTAAACTCAGATATGGCAGTCTAAACCCCAGATAAGGCGCCGTAACCCCAGATAAGGGACGTACACTTCAGATAAAGCAGTCCCAACCCCAAATAACGCGCCTTAATCCTAAATAAGGAAGGAACATAAACCTAAGATAAGTAACCCCATACGGCGCCTTATCTGGGGTTTAGCCTGCCATATTTGAGTTTACGTCTCTTATCTGGGGTCAAGGCTCCTTATATTGGGTTTAGAAGCCTTATCTGAGGTTTACGACCCTTATCTGGGGTTAACGACCCTTATCTAGAGTTAAGGCACCTTATGTGGGGTTTAGATGCCTTATCTGGGGTTTATGTTCCTTATTTAGGGTTAAGGCGCCTTATTTGGGATTTGGACTGCTTTATCGGGGTCTACGTCTACGTCTCTTATCTGGAGTTACGGCGCATTATCTGGGGTTTAGATGCCTTATCTGGGTTTAGACTGCGATATGCATCTTAGCCACAGGTAAGGAACGTAAACCCAGGATAAGGTCGTCTAAACCACATAAGGCGCCTTATCCCTAGATAAGGGATGTAAACCCAAGATAAGGCAGTTTAAACCCCATGTAAGGGACATGAACCCCAGATAAGGCGGAAATGACACACTTATGTTTCTGCTCATTCAAAAATCACATTTACGCTCTACCAAATGGGAGCCATCTTGGATTTCTTGGCAAAAATTATGTTATAACGTCAAATCAATGTCAGATTCGGATTTATTGGGGTCGACTTACCGGAAAAAGTGTCTTTGTACACGATTTTAGGTACTCTGGTTCAAAACTTATTTTTTCAAGATGGCGCCGGCGGCCACCATCTTGGATTTCTGGGTAAAAATGAGGTCGTAATGTCAAAGTAATGTCAAATTTGAAATCCTTATGGTCGACTTATCCAATCGTCAAACCTTACTAGCCAGAGAGTGGTCACCAAAAAGTTTTTGACCTAACGATAAAATGGAGAATTTTGTCCCGCTTTGGCTGGAATTGACCACATACTATCATTTTGGGTATTGTTATACACGTTTTTGCTTCTCATATCAAAACTACTGGAGGACGAAAACTCGGTTACTAGGTTACTCTATTAAATAAATAAATAAATAAATAAATAAATAAATAAATAAATAAATAAATAAATAAATGTCGTCGGCAGAATGCAAAACTAAGTGTATTTTTCTCTCTTTTACATGAGAACCATTTTTTGGTTTCACTAATAGGTAAACCGTTTTTATAATACCGGGTGTCACAAAAAAAGGTTATATGTAGATGTTTGAAAATAATCTAAGTTAATGTCAACAAATATAAATATCCTTTTCATGACAGAATCTATGTACCCTCTACTAGTTCCCCTGTGAACGTTAAGTTCACAACCTACGTACTTAGCCCGCATTCCAGGCATTCCTGACCAAGCTCTTTTACGTGACATAATGCAACACAAGGTTCATTATATCACCGTCACAGCCTCCGTGCATTTGGCGGGGCACTTGAGTAGGTCTAGCCATAGCATGGCAGATGCAGTTTTTTATTCTGATAAACAAAGAAGAAAACTTGTTCAGTTTTATTTCAAGAGTTCGATCGGAATTGTAAAAACAAACAGCAGCGATTTCAAGTCAACAAAATCCAAGCAAGGCCTAAATGCAAAAGATTGTTATTCATTTCACTATGTTGATGACAGGCGATACAGCGAGCAGAACTGCTTTCACCAAAAACTTGTTATTCTCTAATGACCATCTTCCTTTATTTGATACCACCAAGAGTCAAGAAGCTCTAAAACTGATTTATTTTCAGTGTACAATATTTGATATTTTTGTGGGACATGAGAGCACATCAGACATATCGAATTGCATTCTGAATACGAAGAATGTCTTTCTAGTATCAAATAATTTTAATTTTTTGAAATTCACGATATGATACAAATTTTATGACAAATTATTAAAATTGGATACTTTTCACATTTTTGATATAGAGCAGTCCTCGAAGTAAATTTTATAAATCTAATGATATATTCTTAAAGTGTATGTAGCTGGGAGGAAAAGCCGACAATCAATTGAAAATTTTGACCTTTTATATTGAAGATATGGATTTTTTCCCAAAAAGACCTATTTTTTGTGGGTGTTTTGGGAAAAAATCCATATGTTCAATACGAAAGGTCAAAATTTTCAATTGATCGTCGGCTTTTCATCCCAGCTACATACACTTTAAGTACATATCATTAGCTCTATAAAGTTTACTTCGAGTACTGTTAAATATCAAAAATATCAATTTTTAATCATTTGCCATAAAATGTGTATTACATTGCAAATTTCAAAAAATCTAAATTATTTTATATCAGAAGGACATTCTTCGTATTCAGAATGCAATTCGATATGTCTGATGTGCTCTAATGTCCCACAATAAACATCGTCCAAACGTTCATACCCCATCCCTTAGTGTGTTATAATAAAACAAGATACATTTTCTCTTGTTTGCCGATTATAATAACTTAAATAACTTAATTGTGACCATGACAATATAAAAATAGAATGTCGTATATGCAGTCATGCAAATTTACAGTACCTTTGCGGCAGAATATAATACAAACAAAAGTGGCACTTACGTTAGTGCTGCATTCCAACATTTCAGATGCAGTGACGTATGCGGCACTTACGTCATTTTACACATTTAATTATCAACATTTTTAATTAAATATTTAGATGTGGAACTTCTATTTTATCTTAAAATGGGCATATTTATATATTTGTTCTCTTTATGCAAAAACAAAATTTCGCCAAAAATTTGCAACACGTCAGTGTTGCATTCTGCCGACGATACATAAATAGATCTAATAAATAAACTCAGAAGTATGTTTTATGTATGAGTTTTTTGATATCATGGAATTCTTCGTATTCAGAATGCAATTCGATATGTCTGATGTGCTCTAATGTCCCACAATAAACATTGTCCAAACGTTCATACCCATCCCTTAGTGTGTTATAATAAAACAAGATACATTTTCTCTTGTTTGCCGATTATAATAACTTAAATAACTTAATTGTGACCATGACAATATAAAAATAGAATGTCGTATATGCAGTCATGCAAATTTACAGTACCTTTGCAGCAGAATATAATACTAACGAAAGTGGCACTTACGTTAGTGCTGCATTCCAACATTTCAGATGCAGTGACGTATGCGGCACTTACGTCATTTTACACATTTAATTATCAACATTTTTAATTAAATATTTAGATGTGGAACTTCTATTTTATCTTAAAATGGGCATATTTATATATTTGTTCTCTTTATGCAAAAATAAAATTTCGCCAAAAATTTGCAACACGTCAGTGTTGCATTCTGCCGACGATATATAAATAGATCTAATAAATAAACTCGGAAGTATGTTTTATGTATGAGTTTTTCGATATCATGGAATAGAAATGTGTCTCATAAGTACCATCATGCCTCATATGACATCATATGAATCTTAATCTCGGCGAGAAATAGCTGACAATTCATTACGTATAGTATAATACAAGGGTATATAATACGCCATATATTGTAGTCCATAAAAATCTTAACATTCGATTTTCGTCAGGGTTTAACTATTAGAGACTTTGCGAAATGGAGTTTGAAAATTTACTTTAACTGGAACGGCAACTTCAGAAATATCGATTGTATTTCTTGCTCAATTTTACTCCAACGCGAACGTATGGTTGGTTACTGCAACAACAGCGTCTTGTCGCTTAAACTCGGGACATGTGTATCAATGTGCGTTCAAAAGAAGGGCATGTGTAAGAGCTTGTAACCGACTACATCCAAATGTCTTTCTTTTGTTTAGTCAAGTGGTTATTAGTCCCACTTCAAGACAAAAGACTCTACCTTAAGAGCTTCGTTTGAGTAAACATGAATGAACTCGCGATACCACTCAACATGGATTATGTCGGGACCCAGCGTCAATCTCCTTATCATATGTGACGTGTCATGTCAAAAGGAGACACTTTTGGGCAGGTTATGAATTTTGAGGTTTTTACATATCTTAAATATAGAGATATTTTGCTCCACAACGCCGTTTTCCCAAATGAATTTGGACATTCCTAAGCAAAGATATTGAGTTCGGAAGTTATGGTATTATAAAATTGGAAATTGAGATATCTGCCTTTAAAAATATTATTGACAATGTTGAGAGTGGGAATTAACTTGAAAAATGTCTCAAAAAATACAAGATGCCAGTTACATTCCGGTCTGAAACTATCAGACAATATTTTTAACATTAATAACATCACAAATTAGCAACAAACCCAAATTGTGAAAAAATCACCCACCAGCAGATTTTTGGCTATTTCTCCATTTACGATCCTGCCCAAAAGTGTCTCCTTTTGACATGACACGTCACATATTATTTTGAAACTAGCTATACGTTTCAATTAATATTCTTACGATAGTTATAGGCCTATATAATATTATTTAATAAAGGCTCGTCAGTTTTGTCAATTTCATATTCCAATTTACTACGCAAAGCCTAATGAAATACATATTCTTTATTTCTTTCCCCTCCTTCTTAATCTCTCCCCCTTTACCTCCTGTTTCCCCTTCCCTACCTTATTTTTCCCCTTCTTCTCCCCTCTATCTGTACTCGCTCTCTCAAACTTGACCCTCCTATAATTACCCACTCGCACTCCTGTTTCCCCCTCCCCAGTGATTTTGTCAGTGTTTTTCTGTTAGGAGGGCGTGGGCCGATTCTCAAAGGGAAACGTTTTTACAAAAATGGGCTTAAAATGGCAGAAAAAGGCCTAATGGGAGTGTTCATTAATACTTTGGTAGGGGGGGCTGGTCTCCCTCAAATTTTTCGCTTTAAAACTTTTTTGACCCCCCTCGATGGACCGCTAAACTTTTTTGACCCCCTCTTTTGACAGACACAACTTTTTGACCCCCCCCCCATTATCGTATAACAATATTTACTTAATGTGTTGTTTCCAGTGGTGTGGTATCTGGGTCACATGTCATCTATCTGTATCTGTATCTTTGTTACACGTACAATCACCATCTCTGGTTGTCGCATACATTGGGGGGGGGGGGGTCATGTATGACAAGGGTGAGGCAAATGTTTGAAATATTGAGGGAGTCAAATGTTTGAAACATTCCCGGTGGAACAGAGAATTGCGCATGAAATACAAGCACAAGGAAATTTTCATTATACTTAATTTAGATTTGTCCCAAATCAGGGTGTTTATCTGATTTTACAGGGATAAATGAAATAGAGGATTTGTTTGGAGGTTCATAGGCACATCAGCGTGATTTGGATCTGTGGCTATTATGATAGTACAAATGCGCGCAAACCGCGCAAAACATTTGGCCATATTGAAGCTTGAATGGTCAAATCCCGGGGTCAAATATTGTTAAAATTGGAACTAATTTATGCAAAAAGCTAAAATGGTCAAATATGAGATTAATTTGGTTACGCAAATGTACACATGATATACCCACCGTGGAACCTGGGCCTGTGCCCACTCTGCCCTACATGGTCAAAGTAATTTTGCAATGAGAAATAGTAAACTGTAAATAGTAAAAGAAATCCAATTTATTTGCAATATTTAACTTGATTTAGTTGTATCAGATTGGTACATTATCATGTTTGTAGCCTACTTTGAAGAGATATAAAATTCTATGATAAATAGTGTCAGTATTTCTTAGACCAACCCAGATGATTAATGTTATATTAATTTTAAAATTAATAGATATGTGTACACTAAGTGGCATAATTTTTTTCAAACAAAAGCAATGAAAACCCCAACTTGCCCATGTTAAAAGTGATATAGACGGTCTCAATGCGCGCGAAGCGCGCGAAAATTTTGGGTTTTAAAGCGGAAAACTTTTTTGGCCCCCCCTTTCCTACCACCTAAAACTTTTTGGTCCCCCCTTTTTAAGGTCCAAAACTTTTTTGGCCCCCCCTCCCTTTTTACCAGCCCCCCCACCAAAGTATTTCTGAACACTCCCTTTAAAAAGCGTAAAATATCACGGCGGCCAGCATCCAAAAGGGAGGGTCAAGAAGGAAGACAAGATGTCCCACGGGGAGCCCCCCACCTGGCTACCAGCAAAGCACCTCCCTGTCCACTTCCAATGCCCCTCCTCTCCTCCTCCCTACCCCTCTCTTACCAGGCACAACCTATGACATGTTATAAATAAAAATGTTATGCACCTGCTTTACTCTTCCAGAAGTATCGTACACTGCTGGCTCAAGTAAAACCAGGCCATTTTACGGGAACTTAATCCCCTTGGCGTCGAAGTCAAGCTGTACGCCATGAGCACACACAAAAGTATATTAGTGTGACGTTTTAAACAAAAATTATTTTGATATAATTCAATCAATAATTTTCAGCAACATGTAGCATGTTTTTACCCAATCCAAATTAGATTTCCAATAATTGGTCTATTTAGTTAGGGGAAAAAGTTCACTTTGGTGACCACTCTCTGGCTAGTAAGATTTGACGATTGATTCGACTTCTATGGACCATTTAGAAAAAAAATAGCCACCATGTCCCTCGCGAAAATCCCGGCATTTTTCGCTAGAGGCCAAAATCCAAAATGGCCGCCACCACCATTTTGAAAATTTAAGTTTTGAACCAGAGCACCTATAATCATGCACAAAGACACTTTTTCGGATATGTCGAGTACAAGGATTCCGATTCTGACATTAGTTTGACATTACGGCATCATTTTCACCCAGAAATCCAAGATGCTGGCCGGCACCCTCTTGAAAAATTTAGTTTTGAACAAGAGGACCTTAAATCGTGTACAAAGACACTTTTTTGGATAAGTCCACCACAAGGATTTCAAATTTGACATTACTTTGACATTACGAACTCATATTTACCCAGAAATCCAAGATGGTGGCCGCCGGCCATCTTGAAAAAAATAAGTTTTGAACCCGATTACCTAAAATCGTGTACAAAGACACTTTTTCCGGTAAGTCGACCCCAAGAAATCCGAATCTGACATTAATTTGACGTTACAAAATAATTTTTGCCCAGAAATCCAAGATGGCCCCATTTGGTAGAGCGTAAATGTGATTTTGAATGAAAGCAGAAGCATAAGTGTGTCATTTCTGCCTTATCTGGGGTTCATGTCCCTTATATGGGGTTTAAACTGCCTTATCTTGGGTTTACATCCCTTATCTATGGATAAGGCGCCTTACCTGTGGTTTAGACGGCCTTATCCTGGGTTTACGTTCCTTACCTGTGGCTAAGATGCCTTAACCTTAGCATATCGCAGTCTAAACCCAGATAAGGCATCTAAACCCCAGACAATGCACCGTAACCCCAGGTAAGGGACGTAGACCGCCGATAAAGCAGTCCAACCCCCAAACAAGGCCCTTTAACCCTAAATGAGGAACATAAACCTAAGATAAGGCATCTAAACCCCACATAAGGTGCCCAAACTCTAGATACGGGTCGTTAACCCCAGATAAGGGTCGTAAACCTCAGATAAGACATCTAAACCCAAGATAAGGCGCCTTAACCCCAGATAAGAGACGTAAACTCAGATATGACAGTTTAAACCCCGATAAGGCGCCGTAACCCCAGATAAGGGACGTACACCTCAGATAAACCAGTCCCAACCCCAAATAAGGCGCCTTAACCATAAATAAGGAACATAAACCTAATATAAGAGAAGTAAAACCCAGACGGCGCCTTATCTGGGGTTTAAACTGCCATATCTGAGTTTCCGTCTCTTATCTGGGGTTAGGGCGCCTTATCTTGGGTTTAGATGCCTTATCTGAGGTTTACGACCCTTATCTGGGGTTAACAACCCTTATCTAGAGTTAAGGCACCTTATGTGGGGTTTAGATGTCTTTTCTGGGGTTTATGTTCCTTATTTAAGGGTTAAGGCGCCTTATTTGGGGTTTAGACTGCTTTATCTTGGGGTCTACGTCACTTATCTGGGGTTACGGCGCATTATCTGGGGTTTATATACCTTATCTGGGTTTAGACTGCGATATGCTAAGGTTAAGGCATCTTAGCCACAGGTAAGGAACGTAAACCCATGATAAGGCCGTCTAAACCACAGATAAGGCGCCTTATCCATAGATAAGGGATGTAAACCCAAGATAAGGCAGTTGAAACCCCATATAAGAGACATGAACCCCAGATAAGGCGGAAATGACACACTTATGCTTCTGCTCTCATTCAAAAATCACATTTACGCTCTACCAAATGGGGCCATCTTGGATTTCTGGGCAAAAATTATTTTGTAACGTCAAATTAATGTCAGATTCGGATTTCTTGGGGTCGACTTACCGGAAAAAGTGTCTTTGTACACGAGTTTAGGTAATCTGGTTCAAAACTTATTTTTTTCAAGATGGCGCCGGCGGCCACCATCTTGGATTTCTGGGTAAATATGAGTTCGTAATGTCAAAGTAATGTCAAATTTGAAATCCTTGTGGTCGACTTATCCAAAAAGTGTCTTTGTACACGATTTAAGGTCCTCTTGTTCAAAACTAAATTTTTCAAGATGGTGCCGGCCACCATCTTGGATTTCTGGGTGAAAATGATGCCGTAATGTCAAACTAATGTCAGAATCGGAATCCTTGTACTCGACATATCCGAAAAAGTGTCTTTGTGCATGATTATAGGTGCTCTGGTTCAAAACTTAAATTTTCAAAATGGTGGTGGCGGCCATTTTGGATTTTGGCCTCTAGCGAAAAATGCCGGGATTTTCGCGAGGGACATGGTGGCTATTATTTTTCTAAATGGTCCATAGAAGTCGAATCAATCGTCAAACCTTACTAGCCAGAGAGTGGTCACCAAAGTGAACTTTTTCCCCTAACTAATTAACTGGATAATACGGTACATAAGTGGTAATTATGTAGTCTATGAGGAAATAGGCAAACTATTGTTCTAAATTATGACGTATTTCATCATAATTTACCGCACACTATAGATTCTTGGGTTAACTTTAACTTCAAGCGGCTTTAATGGCAGAGTGGTTTTGAATACATAATCCTCTAGACGTTAAAGTTTGTGGTTTCTAACTTCATTTCGCACGGTCTCTAATAACTTTTAAATTACTACTCTAGCATACACAGAGAGTCCAGACTATCAATATTATTTTCATTAGAACACTTGGGATAAATCCTACGTCTGCTCTGACTAGTCGTGTAATTTGTCGTAAATCAGGTATTTTTATATCTTTCGTAAGCTTTAAGAGTAAATTTCGAGGAGGTTATAAAATCCTAAGTCCTAGGTCTAAGCTACAACAAACGTAGTTATTCGTAGATTTCAGTTACGACTGAACTAGAAAGTAAACTCAATAAAACTAAATACTGGTTCTAGAGTGGAAGCAAAACAGATAAAGAGTAACCAATGCTTACCTGCAGTAATTATTCTCAACATATCAATACCAAGGAGAGTCGTACGTCCGGGGTTTACTGTCGTATGGCAAAGCTGCATGTGCGTTGTCTTCAACCTCAGACCTATGAATGACGAGTTCGATAAGTGAGACCGTCCTTGACTGCTGCACAAGTCTTAACTCTCTTCACGAGGGTGTCGACTGCAGACGACATGTTTCAAATTTTTTTTAGAAATTCAAAAAATTCAGAGATGTAAATTTTCATGACCACATTTGGAATGAGCATGAAAAAATGCATTAAAATGAGTACAAACAAGCCTAGTACTGGTTCAGTAGTTCTTAAGATAGCTCTTGATATTTTGAGAAAATATTTTTAAACTTCACCTTTTTCCGTTGAAGCGCATGGCTAGCATGCAGAGCATTAATACTAGACTGCTTTAGAGTGAGATTGTAGTCTTGTCAAATGCACTTAAAATATTGTAAAAAAAACTGAACACGATATTGTCAAACTTGTGCTAAAAATAAAAGATAAGTATGTTGTATCTTATGTTGTATCTGCAGACTCACGAATGTATACTACTTACAACGTGCTTGAGATGTGAATTCATATTGGTTCTTTAAAAATATATCTATTGTATCTAGAAATTCACATGTTGAGCAATATAATTATGAACAACGATGTACAATATTTCTGATATTAGAATCCAAGTTGATTCCATAACTGATATTGCTATTGTTTTTTGAAATTCATGTATGTTGGTATCTCTAATGTGAATGATTATATGAATCTTATATATTTATTCCATAAATTTGTCATTATTTTATGTTCAAACTCTAACACTCCAACATTCAACATCACATCCAGTATGTGACTGGTTTTACCAACAAATGTTGTTTGCTGAATGTGTTCATTATAATGGCATGACATACAAGCTTAGTAATTTCTAAGTGAAACCATAATAATTACCTGAACACCTGAACTTGAATTTGAATTCGAATTGTATAGGTGCTTTGACATGTTTGAGGATAAGTCGGGTGATATTGAATAGCTGAAATCTCATTTCGAGAACATGAAATACAATCTTCTAGACATGAGTGATGCATTTGGAGTAAATGATTTTAATTACAACGCACAGTATTTTTCCACAGAAAACAACTGGTATCAAAAGCAGCAAGATATCATTACTTTGTAGTAATATAAGAAGTCTGACTAAAACTTGTGATGCATTCAGGGATCTAAAATGAGCGTTTATTGCGTTTCGACAGTATTTTTTGTGGGACATGAGAACACCTCAGACCTATCGAATTGCATTCTGAATACGAAGCATCTCTTTCTTTCTTTTTTTAAATTGACCTCAATTTCTAAGAGTAACTCCTTTAAGGGCTGGGGTATGAACGTTTGGACAGTATTTATTTTGGGACATTAGAGCACATCAGACATATCGAATTGCATTCTGAATACGAAGAATGTCTTTCTGATATCAAATAATTTTCATTTTTTGAAAATCACAATATAATACAAATTTTATGACAAATTATAAAAATTTGATATTTTTCAAATTTTTGATATATAACAGTCCTCGAAGTAAATTATATAAATCTAATGATATATTCTTAAAGTGTATGTAGCAGGAGGAAAAGCCGATTTGTCAATTGAAAATTTTGACCTTTCATATTGAAGATATGGATTTTTTCCCAAAAGACCTAATTTTTTTTTGGTGTTTTGGGAAAAAATCCATATCTTCAATACGAAAGGTCAAAATTTTCAATTGATCGTCGGCTTTTCATCTCACCTGTTCTTTCAAATCTTTTGGTATAATCAGGACATTCCTCGAATCCTGAATGCAATTTAGTGTGTCTGATGTGCTCTCAGGTCCCTAAAAAATACGTAAAAACTTCGCTATCCGAGCCCTTAAGGGATTATCAGAGGTTTCCCGTTCAAATTATTTGGTTTAACAGCAACCGTACGACTAATATCAATTATGGTACAATTACCGAATAGTGTGCAACTTGCTAGACTTAGGTCCAATCCGTGTTTACGGAGTTTATGGTTAGGGTTTAGGCAGGTCCGAGACACTCGCTAGTTTGAGGACAGTCACGAGACGTGACGTCATAATGCCATCGCAGATAGTGTGATTCTTACATAATTTATAGCTAATTATCGTGAAACTCTGTTCTGTGATTGGTACATACAAAAATGCGATTCTTACATATTAAAATTAGTTATTGCGAATTGTCTGTTAGTCCCCTCCGCAGGAGACTAATTGTCTGTCCTCGGTGAAGCAAAATTTTGTTGGTACAAACGTAACACCTTTGTTAACTTGTTAGGCAAAACACTAAATATTTTCCCAATGAAAGTGTTTTAAGTGCACATAATTCAAAACCAGTAACAAGTCTGCGAACCATAGGTGAGGATTAGCACTTTGTTGCACCCACCCCTTCATTTGTTTGATGCAACTAATAAAGGTTTTGTGAGTCTTAAGTTTGAAATGTAGTAAAATGAGGCCAATCGTCCTTCCATACAGTGGAATTGCCACTAACTAAAGCTTGATATCATATTTGTTATTGATTGCTTCGAGGTTTACCATTCGTCCACTTAATTACACTAGCATTTATGCCCCTGGTTCCAATAATGAACAAAATATGATTTCTGATGCATTTTAGGATGTTTAGGGTCTTCTATATACATTTGCATGACCTTCTTTATTGGTATTGTTGAAAGCTTACCTTGAAGTTTATTAGTATTTAAAGTTGCAATTAAAAGTCCAATGTCTCTGGAACAAATGCTATTGTGAAGTGTGTTTATTTTAATAAGTTATGATATCAATTTATGATATCAAACATTTTAGAACATGAATTAAGACTTGTGTCCTAGAAATGATCATCGGAAACATGGTTTACAGGTTATTATATTTCCATTGGTATCTTCAAGGCCTTTTAAGGCCTTGAAGATAGCAATCACTGGGAGTGTATGGATTGGGTCACCCATTTTGGCACTCACTATTTTTTTCGACAAGTGATTTCATGGATTTGCTTCTGAGCGATTTCTCTTTCAAATCGTTGCAGGTCAAACTTCCAAATATTCAATTTTGATATCGTTACCTCCAAAATACAAGTTCCAGAAAACGTACATTTTCGACTGATCTTGCACGTTCCACAAAATTTTCTTAAGCTGCCTGGGTGCCATTAATTGTTCATTATTTAAAAAGTAAATCAACTTTGCAAGATATCCTGATATATTGCAATACATGCAAATAACACCTTCGAGGCAATATTATAGACCAATTTTGCATAACCGGTCGTTTTAAATACCTCGGTACTCCGAATTCGGCACATTTGCACTTCTTCAATAAAACATGTATTTCGGATACCTTTGTTACTTTGTCGCAAGTTGAATGGAAACGTTGTCCATGGGAGCTATATTATTATGGCGAAATCCCGAATTACCCGGATATTGTTCGATATAGTCTCCGCAGTCGCCAGATTGATTCCGCTCACTCCACACGAAGGTTTCACCCGGTGGTGAGAATACTACCATCAGGCGTATATTAGTCCATGGGCCAAAATTGGAAACCACCCTACTTAGGGATTCTCATTAACCATGTTAATCGTCCTCAGCTATTATAATCTGCTTATGTATCTGGCGGTGGGTATGAGCGTAGCGTGGTTGGAATTTGCTCACATTTTTTAAACATAGCAATGTATTCCTCTCATCTGAAGGATTCTTATAGTTTGACATATTATTCATGCTAAGCAAAGTGGTAAAAGGCAGTGTTGTCAGTTATTTTGACCACACAGGATTCAGAAACTAAAAGTGCTCCGAATGCAGCAAAAATGGTATGCGAAACAAATCCAATAAAGAATATTTCTCACCATCTCATGTTTCGTAACGTATCAAAAAATAAGTCATGGTCAATAGACCCTATGACAATACGTAAGAAGGGGACCCATGACACCCCCAGGTACAGTTGGCACATGATTTATCGCCTAAAACCTTATTTATTTATTTAAAATAGTACATTTTTAGCGCGCACTTTTCCCGATGGAGTCAATCTGATGCGGGTCATCGAGACAGCTTAGAAATGTTGTATGACACATCAAGTAAATATTGTGAAATTCTCACAAAGGTATTATAAAAGAATAATCTTATCCACAGTCTGGACCAAACTGGACATGTCTGATGTTGTCTAGTGCGGGGGAGGAGGGGGGAGGGGGAGGGGGTGGGAAGATAGCTGACAGTGGATCTGGCAAGGATTTTCTTTTTTTCTCCTTTTTTGGGGGTGGGGGTGGGGGTATTTGCTGTATAAGTGGACCAGGTAAGAGTCACAGAGAACTGTGTTAGGAGTGCAATTTCGCTAGGTATCCTCTCCTGACTGTGAATACAACCTACCTGCACATTTTTCAAACAAGAGAAATGTCAGAAACAATCGCTTTTGGACATTTGTTATACATACATATACACAAATTTTCAGTATGGTTTTAGCAGCTGTGAGTTTCCCAATTTACTGTTACACTTTGATTTGTCTTCCCATTCCACTGTTTTCTGACGGTTTTACACATGTACTTGAATTAAGAATCATTTTTCACAATGGCATGCTCAAAATTTTGGTTTGACCGTCGGAAATTCTTGAAAACATTATGCAGACTATTTTAAATCACTCTCAGAGTGCACTTTGGTCGTTATCGAAGTTTGCAAGTGACAAAAACAACGAGTACAAGATATTATTTAAGTCAAATGCCTTGGAAAAGTCGGTGAGGACTACTGTTCCAACATTGTTTGCCTTATCAGAACCATGGAATAAAAACTGTGTGTGAGGTTGAGAAGATAATGAGCCGTTGAGACCCCATGGATATTACCAAATTGATTGATATCAATACTTTCTTGAATGTCATTTACAACCCACTTGGCAATAAAGCCTTCTGCTATTTTCGCAAATATATCAGTGAGCGATATTGGACGCATTTTGTCAACGGAAGCGGGGAACTGCTTGGGAATAGGGACTACAATGCCAGACATCCACTGGCAAGGAACCACCTCTTCACGGATTAGTCAGTGGACTACTCAGTTCATACGCAAACTCTTTAATGAGTGGGCCACTGGATTTGTATGGTTTAACCTTCAATAGCTCAGAATAACTTCCCAAGGTTGCAATTCAGGGGCAGAATATCTGACAGGTAGATAGGGGCTCAATATGAGATGAAATACTGACAAACTTGGAATTGATAGCATTTGCCATATCTTTGTGATTGGATCAACACCAGGTATATATATATCAAGGTCCGAGTTTGTAGAATTCATCATAATTCTGTGATACCATTTACGTGGCTCAGTTATTTGCAGTATTCTTACTCTTTCAGCATTGAAAGACACTTTAGCTTGACCAATCTCTGTTTGGACTTCATTTCTAAGTTTACGCCAATTCGAAGTGACGTTCCCTGCAAAAGTAGATTGACGTCTAGAGATAAGTTTCTTCATGTTGGATGTTATCCATGGCTTATCTGACTGATGCATTTTAACATATTTTAGTTGGTAAATGCATGTCAATACCTTTGTTTAAGATATAGTACAAATCGTCAGTTTTAGCCTGACATTTAGCCATCATATACCTCACATTCCAGGATTGCTCTTGGATCAACCTACCAAAACCTCTAACACGGGATTCACCAAAAGGACGGATAACACAAGATTTCTTCGTGTTATTTGTGATTTGTGTGTTTTAGTTTCAATGACACACAAACATGGTCGCTTTTGCCGATCGGAGAAAGTGGTATAGATGGGAAGTAATGATCTTGAAAAGTGGTAACAATTTCTACAGTGGCTTGAGCCCTAGTAGGGAAGTTGCCATTTTGTTTAAGATAATTTCCACGAGTTATTGAGTCAATGTTCATTCTGTTAAAATCTCCTGTGATACAAGGTAAAGGTCACATGTATAACATATCTCACGGGTCATGGGATCCCAGATTGGATCATTAAACATATTTCGTGTTATTGTTCCTAAAATCAATGACCGTGAAACTAAATTATAAGGACATATGAATACGGACAAAAGTTCCTATAAAATATAATCTAATATCAGTTCGGGGGCACTCATATTCACGAACCTCTATGATATCAAATACTCATACATACATACATACATACATCATCATTTTATTTCATTCAAATCAACATACAAAATATATATAAAAGACACAAAATTTGAATGAGGAGATGCCCAAAAGGCCCAAAGGCCTGAAGCGAGCACCCCCTTACACTGCCCTAAGTTACAACATACAATTACACAAACTTTACAAATAAAAGAAAAAAGAAAGAGGAGAAGAACATGCAAAGAAAGAACCAATATAAATATTTATAACATTTCAATAAATAGACATTCCACAGTTCACACAAGAAATTGATAGTTGGGTTGGAAATGGGCGAGGTCATTAAATAATGCCTAAATATTAGATTTTTCTTTATTTGTAACTTAAACTGGTTTACTGATTTTGCCATCTTTATATATTTATCAGTAATATTCCAATTCCTGGAACCGGCAGCTCTTATTGTTTTATGAGAAAATTCTGTTTTTGTATGACATTATATTATAGTCATCGGCATTTCTTGTGTGATACTTATGTCGATTTATCTGCTGCATGAAATAGTTGTCGAATGCTACAGGTAGCTGATTTGAAAAATGTTTATACAAAAATATGCTTAATTCCATATGATATGTGTCATAAACATTAAGTAATTTATACTTTTTAAAAATAGGAGCAGAGTGATATAAATAATGACTGTTTGAAATGATTCTAAGTGTCTTTCTTTGCAGTACAAAAATCTTCTCTAAGTATTTCTTACATGTATTTCCCCATGCTAAAATAGCATAATTTATATAAGGAAGAATTAATGTACAATATAGTGAATATAAAACTTTCTCTGGTACAAAGTGCTTAATTTGGTTTATTACTCCAATACCTCTGGAAATATTCTTTGATATATTATCAATGTGAGTTTTCCATGTCAAATTTTCGTCAATTGTTACTCCTAGGAATTTGGCCTTGTCAACCCGTTCTAGGGTAGTATCGTCCAATATGATATCTTTTTTTACATTATTTGATATACGTGATGTATTATAGTTAGTTCCAAGTACCATATAATTGGTCTTACTTGAATTAAGGGGGTAATACACCCCTCAATAAATTTGTGACTATTTTTGCATTTTTCTCAAAAACTAATAACACCCTGGTAACAAAGTTATGTATATTATAGGGCAAGGAATCCAGTTACTACACTGGAATTTCAATGACCCAAGACAAGCGGTTTGATACTTGTGATAGAAAATGAGGTACCGCTAGGATGTACCTCATTTCCTATCATATTTACTGAACCACTTGTCTTGATTCACTGAATTTTCGGTGTAGTAATTGGATTCCTTGCCCCAATAATATACATAACTTTTATTACCAGTGTGTTATTAATTTTTTGAGAAAAATGCAAAAATAGTCACAAATTTACTACAGGGGTGTAGTACCCCTTAACTGACAGCTTATTCGCCTTAAACCAATTATTGACTTCAAGTAATTCTTTATTAACTAGATCATACTTAGACAAAATGTCTGTATGTGAATAGGTGATAGTGGTATTGTCGGCAAACAATACAAATAGTCTTGAAGCGTCATGTCATATAACAGTGCCTCATTTCAAATGTTTAGTTTTAGTTTTGGTTTTGGTTTTGATTAGGTGGTTTCCTATTGTCCTGCCTAACCACTTGAATCACAAGATATCGAACTCATTGTTTCTACCTTTTGTTAAAAACTAAACATTTGTGACAGGCAGTATACAAATACAACATGTTTTGAGGGGAAGTAGTCAAAACTACTGGTCCCGAGGTGTTGGATGATTTGACTACTTCCCGACGCGTCAGCGGAGGGAAGTAGTCAAATCATCCAACACCGAGGACCAGTAGTTTTGACTACTTCCCGAAATGAAACATGTTGTATTTGTTTTACTATACCTCATAAATATTTTCACTATCACGGTAAAATCGTCAACAAAAGTCAAAACACACACCAGTCAACGTGCCGGCCGGCATGGTAAATAAGTTTAATATTTTGCTTACCTGATTTTATTGGAGGATTTCTGTTCAATTAATATTTACATTTTGACCTACATTATTTTAATTTTCTTTTTAACTTTCCATAAATAACATTTTGTTTCATAAAACGTCTAATTCGCGTGTTATTATCCCTCGGTAATCTCGGCAAAATAACTGCATGCATGCAGCTGACGCCATTTTCACGATAAACGCATCTGCAGAATCGCCGTTGTGTAGCATAACGCTACGTCTGAAGGAACGGTGACGCGCGGGGTCGAGATACCGTGTGGTAGTAGGGGTGCGGAAGTTTTTACTACTTCCCCGCGTGCGCGTAATTGCACAGGCGCGGGGAAGTAGTCAAAATACCGTACTCGGACGCTGGCGTTATTAACCAATAAGATGTCTGGATTACCTAATAAATATTTATGAGGTATAGTAATTTCGGTTTTGGTTTCAGTTTCTTATAAGTGGTGTGACGAAGAAAATTGTTTGGTTTGAAGTTACCTACTCTAAGTATATAAAAGAAATGTTTAAATTTCGCAGTGCAATATTCACGAGGAGAAAAATTGAGCATGGTAATCTACATTGAAAGACGTGGTTTACAAAATCGAATAAGCCTAGGCTATTTCACCTGTGAAAAAATATAGACCATCGAAATATTTGCATTCGACATTACAAAAGCGGCGACTAAGTTGTTATAAACAAAATCGCGACATTACAAAAGCGGCGACTGGAGTGTTATAAACAAAATCGATTCATGTCCTTAATCCCATGTACCAGAATCAATAGAAGGCTATGACTTCCAATACAAGCTGATGACTTTTACTGAAGCAATTTTTACTGGAAATTAAAATAGAAGATAGAGGGGGAAAGAGAGAAGATAGAGGGGCCGAAGGAGAGTTTGTGTGGGGGAAAAGAGAGAGTGTGTGTGGGGGGGAGGTAAGGACAGGGAGAAAAGGAAACAGCTGGAAGAGAGCATTGGAAGTGAAAAAGGAAAGGGGAGGAGAGCTCGAGATAGAGGAGAATATAGCCTAGCGAGGAGGGGAGAAGGAGACACTTATGGAAGAGGAGGTTATATAAGTGGGGGGAGAGGGGAGCCTAGGTAAAAGGTATGAGTTGTGCTTACCGGGGATAATATAATAATTCATAATCAAATCATCTCCATGCATCGTTTATGTTTCATACAAACAAACAAACAAAGCCCCCACCCCACCCACCTCTCAATATGTATACGCACATGTATATGATTTCTAGGCCTATAACTTAGGGTGTAATATGCCACCTTCGACAGAGAGCATCAACTGTCGTCCGCGGGGCCGGGGATAGATTTCCGCTATCAATCATGATAATAATTATGTTAGCACAATAGGATATTGTATACTTCTGGTTAGGCTATTGTATACTTCTGGTTATATACCCACCCAGCATAATAGTGTTATGATTGCAGACCAGTTCATCTCCACATTTTAATCCCTTGATTTTTGGTTTCTGAACAAAAGAGAAACCAAAACTAAACATTTGAAATGAGGGAGTATCATATTGATGAATGTTTTCAGTCATCCAGTGTAGTATATGACGTTAGGAATTAAATCAAAATACTAAACTTACTATTTTTAGTCCAGTCCAGCGGGCCAGTTGCCTGATGAAGTGTGATGGTATCACACGCAACGTAGCTTTGCTAAAAATAGTAAGTCCAGTACTTCATAACAGTATCATATTTCAGAGACGTCTCATAAATCACATACTCCCTAGTTTCAAAACCCAGTCGCAAACAATATTAGTGATTTTTTGAACGTGCCAGCTCAGTGGGAATTATTTTGTGAGTAAGCCTTATCAGGGTTGTAGCTAGCCCAAGTTGAGTGCATGATAATTTTACTATCCAATTCATGAATTAGAGCGCAGGTTCGGGTACTCTTGGGATTTTTTTACTTCAAAACATTTGATTTTGGCCTTTGCAATGTAAGTGTGTTCTGGAACCATTTGTCAGAATTTGCACAGATACATATAATTTTTGCACAGGTAGATATTTGCTAAACATAGGAAAGCTTATTCTAATACACTCAGCTTCGTTCCGATGTGCTGCATCGAGTGCCCACCTGTCAACAATGCTCGACGTATGTGATATCGCAGACCCACGTATGTGAAATCACTGACCCATCTTTGAAATCAGAAACGTCCGTAAATTACGAGTGCCCTCGACCTGATATAGTTATTTGTGCAAAATTGAATAGGTTAAAGGTCACAAGTATAACAGATATCACGGGTCATGGGATCCGAGATTGTTGAACATGTTTCGTGATATTATTCCTAAAACAAGTGACCGTAAAACTAAATTATAAGGACAAATGAATACGGACAAAAGATTGCAGTATTTTGGAGGTGAATTTTTAAAACTTGATAAACAGCAAGTTGGAAAACCAAACCATCTGTGTTTGGAATGTGGTTCAGCGAATATTAAGGGGCTGTGCAATAATTATGAGCCCATGAGGAGGGCAGAATTTCCAAAGTGCGTGCCAAAATGCTTGTCCTTCCTCCTTTGGCCTGCCAAAATCCCACACTCCTTCATGGTCTGCCCCCCGGAGCGCAGCGAACAGGTAAATTTGCATATTTAAGCGTTTCCGTAATGTTTTCCAAGCCTTGTAGAGCATTCTATTTAAAAGGCACCCCATGAATGTATATCAAAAATCGCTTGCCCTCCCTCTTATCTTGCCAAAACTTGCTTGCATCCCCACATTCGGCTGGACACCCCCCCAAGTTTACCCTCCACCAGGGCTCATATTTTTCATTATTGCACACCCCCGAAAATCTTTCGAACTTTTGTTCCTATGCACCACCTGTCCCTATTTACACCGGTTTGCAGGACCCCTGGTTACTTTTGTACTGATATGTTTACTGTATTCAAGTCATATTAATCATTCCTTTGAATATTTAGCAATATGAAATTCAGATCGGCTTGCTGCTTTGTGTCTTATATTCATTGAATTTTCTGTAGATCTCTGGTTTGCAGGGGCGCACTTGGCCAGAGGTGCAACACTTCCCACTCATCCCGTTTACAAACGGTGTTTTTGTACAAACGTAATCGAGTATTTTATCCCCCCGCCCTAAACGAAACTAGTTTCGTTTATAGAACGTCGTCGATCTTTTGGTTTGTTCCCTTAAACTAGTCATTGCTACATGTATATCTGGAACTGATTGCTGCCGCCATTTTGAGGAGATAATGGTGACAATAAACAATTCTACTTTGATTTGTGAAGTAAGTTATACATATTATCAGATTATGGTGAAAATATGGGCATATTTTTAGGAGATAGTTGGTGTTATATGTGTTATTTCTTCTTTTTTGGGGGGATGGGGGTGTTTTTTGTGTTTTGGTTTCAAAGTGGTTTAATATGTATATTAAGGCGCCGAATTTGGTATTGTGCTGTATAGTATTATAATGACTATCATTTATGACTATTGCTTTCGAAACTAACACGTATATTTTAAATTTGGTAATATTATCTTTACGTTTACTCCACATTTACTCATTAACAAAATGGAAAGGTAATTCGAAGTATAGTTGCAATTATAGTCACACTATTGCAATGTGTATCTGAACAGGGGCCCACGTTGTTGAGAATGATAGAACACGTTTACTTGAATTTCAACAGCAAGGTGCAAAATCTTACTGGATGCTTTGAGCTATCAATCTCCCATGACATGGTAGCATTCGATCGGCAAAAATGTGTAGTATAACACAACCATTTTATGATGTTTATTTGATGTTTTTTCACAAATGCCCCATTGATTTCAATGGGTTTTTTTAAACTAGTAAGAGAATAAAAAAGCCTACATTGTTGAGGGGACAATAAAACAAGCAGTATATCGATTAAACCACATAGTGGCAATGAGATAATTTGAAGTAACCGCTCGCTTTTCAGGTGGGCTAGGGCAATTGGGCAGCCAGTTGAGCACTGGCGTAGGGTGGTGTATCTGCTAATAGATATTCAGATATTTGGATACCGGGGTAGAAAATGATGAATATTTCCCGTCATTTTTGGTTTCCAATTGTAAGGCTTGCACTTGAATATATGTGTTGAAAGAACATGATAGCCGTAATCGTGCGTATTGACAAAAAAACGTGCGTTTTGAAATCAAAAACTGACAAAAAATCGGATTTTATATGTGCAGAACAAAAAAAAATAACTGCTGTCCTCATTCGTCAGTGTTCTGTAACCCAGCAGGGTTACAGAACACAACCGTAGTGTAGACTAAAGCAAGAGGTAGTCTAAAGCAGATGACGTACCAGGCTCACTGACATCTGCACAGGTCAGTGACCAGGCTATTGTCAATAGCCTTAGTCGGAGATCCCTCGGCCCATGGTTTCAAAACTATTAAACAGGTCGGAACACCAGCATATTATTATTAACGAAATACCAAAGAAACACACTATTTTAAGGCCTATCTGTTACTGGTTTTTTTACTGTACAAATATTTTCAATATTACGGCAAGAGACAGTGTGGAAAAAAATAAACGGTATGAGCGAACACAAAATCTTCAATCGTGGGAATTTACAAAGAATGGGAAAGTGACCGTAGTGAACATTCTTCTTTGTCACCTATTTATAGTTGCAGACCGAATTAAAAAGAATAGCTTGCATATTATGGCGTCCTGTCAACTAGACCAAAAATGCTGTACTGCGCAGATCAGCAAGCAATCACGTCGCGCCTTTGCCCTGCCGTCAGATGCAAACTAGACTTAATAAGTCCTTTTTAATTCGGTCTTCAAGTATATCTACTGTTTTTGTGATGTCGTTATACAAGAATTATAGGAAATGAAATTCTTAATATTTTATACTGTGTCTTTTAATTATAGCTCCATGAAGATATGAAAAAGAAGTAGACGGATCGTACATCATCTACCAAAACGCCGTCGTCTTATGACAATAAATAAGCAAAAATTATCACATCATTAAAACATATTAACTTTCTTTTGTTGGGAACACCACGTTATCTCAGCAAACGCAGAAATGTTCTTAAAATGTTTTTTAAAACGTTTTAATAACATTTAAATGTCTGGTTATATAAAGGTCATGAAATCTTTTTTAAAACGTTATTGCAAATATTGTGGGTAAACATTTTTGCAAAATATTTTGTCAACCCAAAAATAACATTCTGTTTAAAATGTTTTGTATCAAGTTTTATCAAAAATGTTTTGCAATGTTATTAAAACGTTTTTATACCCTTTATTTCACCAGACATTTAAACGCTTTCTGTAAAACATTTTATGTTTGCTGGGATGTCAAAGCCTATTATGTATCACATTTTACGACTAAATTTCCAAAAGAAGCCCAATTAAGGGATCTAGAATGAGCGTTTTGAGCGTTTCGACAGTATTTTTTATGGGACATGAGAGCACCTCAGACGTATCGAATTGCATTCTGAATACGAAGCATGTCTTTCTGATATCAAATAATTTTCATTTTTGAAAATTACGATATAATATAAATTTTATGACAAATTACAAAAATTTGATGTTTTTCAAATTTTTGATATATAACAATCCTCGAAGTAAATTTTATAAATCTAATGATATATTCTTAAAGTGTGTGTAGCTGGAAGGAAAAGCCGACGATCAATTGAAAATTTTGACCTTTCATATTGAAAATATGGATTTTTTCCCAAAAGACCTAAATTTTTTGATGTTTTGGGGAAAAAAATCCATATCTTCAATACGAAAGGTCAAAATTTTCAATTGATCGTCGGCTTCTCATCCCACCCACATACACGTTAAGTATAAATCATCAGATTTATAAAGTTTACTTCGAGTACTGTTGAATATCAAAAATATCAATTTTTAATGATTTGCCATAAAATGTGTATTACATTGCGAATTTCAAAAAATCAAAATTATTTGATATCAGAAGGACATTCTTCGTAATCAGAATGCAATTCGATATGTCTGATGTGCTCTAATGTCCCACAATAAATACTGTCCAAACGTTCATACCCCTTCCCTTAAGGTTTACATATATTCTGATACCTCACATGTGTCAATAGCCCTCTAATTGCAGACATGGCTAACCTTTCATCAAGTTCAAGCAAAAATGTTTTTGTGCTGTGTTAAGACGTTTACGTATTATCATAGGAAAGCACATTTCACTTTAAAGTTTATTTAGTGTCAAAGGAAATCATATATCATCTGTAAATTTTATAGTTTCAAAGGAAAGCACATTTCGCTCTTAGAGTTCATTTAGTGTCTAAGGAAATCATATTTCATTCGTTTATTTAGTTTGAAAAGAAATGCATGGTATTGGGAATATACTGGGAAATCTTAATACTAATTATACAGAGTTTGTCCGTCTGTCCGCGCGCGCGTTTGCGTTGTTGCTGGTATTTTGCTGGCGTTGCGATGTTGCTGGCGTTTTGCGCGTATAGGTGCGGCGGGCGTTGCGATGTTGCTGGCGTTTTGCGCGTACAGGTGCGGCGATGTTGCGCAGAGTTTGTCCGTCTGTCCGCGCGCGCGCGTCGGCGCCGCGTGTGTAATTCGCACTACGCCATCGCGCGAGTCGGCGCCGCGTGTGTAATTCGCACTACGCCATTGCGCGAGTAAACGACGCAGAGCCACGTACTAACGTCCCAGAGACCAGTGGACATGATAATACGGAAAGGAAAAAGAAAGGAGGACAAAAAAGAACATGGACGGTTCACGGCTACGGGGTTTGTAGGTATATGGGTGTTGGGTAATTAGAGATAGGCCTATCACGAGAACCGCCCAACCCGAGAACCGCGAAATCTAGTTGTATATATTATCAAAGGAAAGAAAATTCGTAAAGCTTTTTCTAGTATTAAAGAAAATCACAGTAAAGCACATTTTACTATTAAAGTTAAATATAAACGGAAAGCACAGATTTTTCATAAAGATTATTTACAAAGACAGCACTTGTAAGTCGTTAAGTTTATTTACTATCAAAGAAAACCACATTTCATTTATTCAAAATAGTTAGTGTCAAAACAAAGCACATTTATTCATCAATTGTATTTAGTATTCAAAGAAAGCACATTTCACTCGTAAGTTTATTTATTATTAACTACAGTACAGAACAACGAATGGTGTGTAACACTTCAAAGGTTTTTTATCTGTCATCAAAATGCGCGTCTTCATGCCCGAACGACCTATGCTAATCGTAGATCCGTCCTTTGGGCTCATTTTAGTTGATTTTGATGCATTTTAGGATGTTTGTGGTCTTCTGGTTCGACAAAGCACGAAAAATCCCATTAACCCTAGAACTACTGAGCCATATTTTGTAAGGGGCCGTCCATAATTTTCGCCATTTTCACTTACGTACAAAGCGTACGTAAGAGGGAGGGAGGGGGTAAAAATCCTGGGCATGTGTACGTAAGAAAATTGGCGATTTATTTGAGCAATAAAAAATGAAAGTGATAAATTATGATTTTTTCCAATATTTTATTCATATAAAATTGACCTAAAATTGTTCAATTTGTTTTAACAATTTCTATAACATGCCATGCAAATAATGATTTTCTCTTTAATTTTGAGTCTAATATGCACAGTAAAGCTATTTTACATTATGCTTAATTTAGTTCATGCCAATATATTTTCTATCTGCGCTATATGGCAGCAAAGGCTCAAGTGTGGATTTTCACTGTTGCGACAAAAGACATGAAACCCATAGTTTAATTGCAAGAGCATACATTAAGCATGCCAAAGGGATGTCCCCCTGGTTCTCCATATATATGATGTGATCCCGGAGGTTCTTAGTGGAAAAGAGAATATTGGGATTGTCAGCAGATTTTGGGGTACATTGAGTTATTTAGTTTAGATTCGGTCTGCATTTTAAGCTATATTTTAATTTATTGATGGCTCTCGTTTTCATTAAAATATGGTTTAAAAAGAAGTTTTTTTTCAGCATTTCTCAACTTATCTGTAAAAACATTAATCCAGAGCCAACAGTCCTCCAGGAACACTAAATTCTAACCCTGAACCGAATCGAATCTCTAACCCACCATCTCAATTTTGGTATTAGTACATGTAGTACTCATGGATATCCTTCGCCATTTTATTTGAACGTAGCTCGAGGGAGGGAGGGGGGTAAAAAGTTACGTACGCTTTGTACGTACGTGAAAATGGCGAAAATTATGGACGACACCTAACACGGTCTACTAAGGGGCGGATTGCAATCCCCTCCCCCCCCCCCATTTTCAATCATAAACGTCATAAACCGTAATATTTGGCATATAGCTATAGGTCCCCTCTATTCAGTGATACCAAAATAAGTATAAGGCCATATAAAATTAATATTTTGGTTCTCGTCCAGAGGATTTTCATGAATTGATGAGGGAGGGAGGGAGGTTTTTTTTTTTTCAATGTAAAATCAGCATTGTCAGTAGTTTTCGGCCTTTTCCAACAGTGCTTGAGGAAACGATGAGGCACTTTTTTTTCAAATGTGAGATTCTGAGGGATAAACCCCCTAGAGTACCACAAAAAGACTTGGAACTGATCCTTGTTCTCTAATAAACATATTTATATGTATGAAAAATTCATAAATCATTCCAAAGTCTAAAATAATTGAAAAATCTATAAAAAAAATTAAAAAAATCTGACAAATCCCAGAAATTGAAGAGGGAGGGGACGAGAACCAAAACATTAATTTTATACGGCCTAAACATTCTCCACGCAATATTGCTATGACATCATAATGTGAGGGCACCCAAGTATAGGCAAAATTGATTTTCGGCTAAAAAATCTACAAAAAGGACTATTT
Source organism: Amphiura filiformis (assembly GCF_039555335.1). Classification (NCBI taxonomy): domain Eukaryota; kingdom Metazoa; phylum Echinodermata; class Ophiuroidea; order Amphilepidida; family Amphiuridae; genus Amphiura; species Amphiura filiformis. The sequence goes on from NC_092637.1 coordinate 27,410,681, forward strand.
TCACCTAACTAACGATCAAGTAAAAAGTCAGTAGCTCTTCGAATAATTTCACAAGAGCAAAATGAAAATCATTGGGGCCTCACAAACCCCCCTCTATGGTAATCTTTGATGGCCGGTCCTACCTCCGGGTAAGATGCTGGGGTAAAACAATTTATCACTAAAATGAGCGCAAAGGATGGATCTATGATTAGCTTAGGTCGTTTGGGCGTAAATGCGTGCATTTTGTATATACCTAGGGACCTGGAACACATGACCTCAATTCGCGAATTATAAAAGGTTGGTGGGTATGGGGGTGACCAGTGAGGACCCCTTAACACCCTCCAGGTGCACAACCAAAAAAATATAGGTAACTTTTTATTTTACAGGGGGTCATAACAGGGGGGCCTCAATTATGGTAATTTTTTGTTCAAATTATATCGACATTGGACTCAAATTAAAGGAAATTTTGTGTTAATCATTTAATATAACATTATTTTGTCATTCAACCTTCCTGAAAGAAGATAATTTGAAAAATGTAAACCGGGGTGTGTTTGTAGTTGGAAATCTGTAAAAATTAAGGGTTAGGTGTATCGAAACAGGTATGTTCTTCACTGAATCGTCAATCAATAATTATCATATGTATCAATCTATAGCTTTTTATGTCTCTAATAAATTATACACAATAGTATGATATAATACAATAATGGCTGTCTCTTGTGTCAAACTATAAAAAACTATATAAGGTTTTCAAAAGACTAAACTGAAAGTGCCTACCTATGAGTAATCAATCCTCACTTCACTCTCATTGCTACTGCTGCTCTCACTCTTGCGCGACTACAATTTGCAAGCAAACCTTTGCATTCACATTTAATATAACATGAAAGTTTGCTGGCGGTACCATCTGGCCAAGCACTAGCTGTGATGGGTATTGGGACATCAGGCATAGTGGTCTCCTTCCAACTTCCATCCATAGTCTTCTGGTTATTATGGTATGTCAGGCTTTGGGATATGTGCTGTCTTATCTATTATGGTTGCTAAGGGACCGTTCACAAATACTTGTTAGGTGGCCTGATGCCAAAAAATTTCATCGCGAAAATGTTTCGGGGCCCCACCTTTACAGATCTCTAAAATTTCATGAAAATTATGGGTCAACCCCATAGAAAAGCATATAAACGCAATTTTCCCCGGAAAATTTGAGGTCATTTTTTTCAAGGCCCCCATTAGGAGGGTCAAACAATTTCAGCCCCCCTCCCCCCATTTTTGCATCAGCCCCTCTAACAAGTGTTTGTGAACGGTCCCTAAAGCTGTCCATTTCAAAAGCAGACAAAATCCATCCTCTGTAGGTAGAAGCAGGTGGAATGCAGCAGATGCGTTGTTGAGGAACTTGTAAGCTCGCATTTCTGCCAGACTAGAGAAGGATTACTGGTCTGCAGTAGAACTATACAGAGCCATCAACAGTTCCTAACTTGATCTATCAGGCTTGTAGATACTGTGAAGTCACTCTCTGCGTAATTAGCGCTTTCATCTAACTCCACCGGCTTGCTCTTGTCGAGCCGCGACTTCTTTCATTCGAAGAAGAGGTAGCTTGTTACATCTCTACCACTAAGGCTGTGAATAAGTAGAAGGTAGCATCTCTCATCACCAAGGCAATCGACAAGCTTGTGGATCGGCAAGTAACAGTCATGTTGGGTTCTCATCCATAGCTCTTTAAGGCCAAGATCTCTTAGGTATGCTGCATAGTAGTAGATACTGAGAACAACAACGTCAGTGTCATTCGCATATACAACCACTCGTTCTACTGCATTCTCTGTGGTGGCATACGTACCATGTAGCATTATCCGTGTACCTGCTTCCTCTTGCGAGGACTCCAAATCTGGAATGTCGCATGAGCTACCCTCTGTCAACATAATACTTCTATCAGCATCTTCAAAGCCACCTGATAAGTACAGCTTGATATCAAGCTGGGGATCTGCCAGTTCATTGAGTTCATCATGTTCCCATTTTGTGCATTTTGTGCAGATGTAATTGAGGAAGGCTGCCTTGTTGTCAGAACTGTTGAAGATATTACTTGGATCCGGTATCCGGTATTGGTCGTCAATATGATATAATTTGGTGCTGCTTATTTCACCTCGGTGATGGCGTTCAGCTGATTTGAGAATTTTACTGTCATATCTGTCACAACGGAAGTGGACTTCTCCAGTGCCGGAAGGGACATCGTCAAGCATCAAATTTCTATACCTGGTGGAAACAGCCGGAAATGGCTCTTCTTTCTGACTGACCATTTCCTAATGGCATGCATGCCATCAATAATGAGACATGTTTTGGAGTTCTGTTCTGGTGTCACCTTCTTTCAAAACCCTGACAAGGTTGGCTTTTTGTCCTGAGTGCTCTCATTTCACCGTTTTTGTCAAACAGGGATGGTGGTTTGTTAGCAAATTCATGTTCGCCAATGAATTTAGTTACATCTACCTCACCACCACTTGCCATAATCTAGTGTCATTCTCATGAGAGCTTCAACTTCCATACTCTTACCAGGAACTTGGCTATTAGGCTTCTTGCCTTTCTAGTTCTAGGTATGGAATGTGTTTAGTTTTACTAGAGTCTTCTTAGTCTTGTTACTTTGTATTGTTTCTTGCAGGGCTTTTACATCTATATCGTTCACGGTGGTCAGATCAGATTTTACATCCTTGTTGGCAATCTGTCCATTAGCAATGTTGATTAGATCGCTGTTGGCTACTGAAAATGGGTTGTTAACTGTTGTCATTACTCTCTGTAATATTCAGGATCAGACCAGCATCCTTACTGATACATGCCTTGCCAGATTCATGGTGAGGATTTTGTGTTTCAGGGTTCAAATCCAACATAAATTTTAACTGGAATGATGCAGCAGCTGTTAGAGACTTGGTGTAGACCCATTTTGTCTGTGCCGATCATTCATTGCTATGCCATCAAGACCACTGGACTCTTTAGCATCTGCATTATATGTTTGTTCCAGTAGCATGTCTGGAGAAACAGCATTGTGACTGCCTGCAGATCGCCTACCAACAAAGTTCACCTGTACAAATGAGTTATAGTCATCTCTGACAAGTATTGAGGGAGAGATTGCTGACCATATTTGTAATGACCTGCAGTGGTTAGGTACGGTAGCATATTTGCAGCCTCACTTAGATGACCAAACCAGATTCCTTCTCGTTCATAGCACAGGAATTTCAGAATAATATCTCCGTAAATGTCATCCAGAGCTTTGCTGTTGGTTTGTCAGAGAGGTAGTCTTAGAATTCTACCATGTACTTGCAGAGAATCTCAATCTTTGGTTCTAATAGTTCAGCTCTGTCCAGGTTGTAATTGAGCAGTATCTGCACATTCATTGAAATGTCATCAGTCCAATCTACATCAATGCTCCTTTCAATACACCAATCTTCAAATGCATTGTAGAAGAAGCGCCACATCGCTTCATTCAAAATCTGCACAGCATGAAGCGTTTGGTAAGAGTCAGCTTTATTACCAAACATCTTTCTGGCTGTTCCTTCTTGACACAGCCCACTAGTTGTCAGGATGTCTTCAGTACCGCTGTCTCTCATAACTTTGCAAATTGCTTTAAAGAAGTTATATGCTAGGTGGAATCCTCCAATAAGTAGAATAACTTTATCAAACATATGATCTTGATTCTTGTCTCTGATTGCTCTGGCAAGTTCAAATGTTATTAATTATAAAGTGTTAACAATATTTAGGGACATTAACACTAACAACATGAGGGCATTAGAGATAATTTACCACAGATAGATAAAGCTATACAGCTTGATACCAATTTGATAGTAAGTCATTTTAATGACTTACTTAAAAGTAACTGTGATGAACTGTATCGATACCCCTACTCACTCCTTAACTTAACACACATTTTCAACTACTGGCTTACATTTTTCAAATTATCTTATTTCAGGAAGGTTGTATGCCAAAATAAATGTCATATAATATGATCTACACAAAATGTCCTTTAATTTGAGTCCAATGTCGATATAGTTTGAACAAAAATTAGCAAACATCAAGGCCCCCCCTTCTATGACCCCCCGTAAAATAAAAAGTTACCTATATTTGTTTGGTTGTACACCTGGAGGGTGTTGAGGGGACCCAACTGGTCACCCCTATACCCAACAACCTTTCATAACTCGCGAATTGAGGTACCCCCTAAAAAGAGGGCTCAGGTTCCTAGGTAATAACGGATAAATAATCTTAGGGGGTGGGTACAACCCCGCCCCACCCCCTTGGTAGTTCTAGGGTTAAATAACGCATACTATTTTATTTGCATGGCTTTTTTAGTGGTATGGTTGAAAGCTTAACTTGAACTGTATTACTATTTGAAATTGCAATTAAAGTTCCAATGCCTCTGGAACAAATGTTAATGTGAAGTGTGTTTAATTTAATAAGCAACTTATGATATCAATTTATGATTTCAAACATTTTAGAACATGAATTAAGACTTAAAGACACGTAGTTCTCTTTATGGGCTAACACTTTCAAACTGGTCAAAATGTGCCCTAAAATTTGATAGGATTGCCATATTAAGTATAAAATGTGTCCTAGAAATGATCATCGGAAACATGAAAGTTATAGTGCTTAAAAAAGTGCTTTACAGATTATTATATTCAATGTCTTAACAGATTCTCACATGCAAATAACACCTTCGAGGCAATATTATAGACTAATTTTTCAAAAACGGTCGTTTTAGATACCTCGGTACTCCGAATTCGGCCCGTTTGCACTTCATCAGTAAAACATGTATTCGGGACAACTTTGTAACTTTGTGGCAAGTTGAATAGAAACGCTGTCCGTGTGAGCTATACTACAGAGTTGACATTTTATATGGAATGGGTCTGCATAAACCGCACGGGCTAAATTTTAATTGGGGGTGTGTCGGGAGATGGTGTAAAATAATTGTTCGATAGAAAACGTGTTTCCCACAAGTTTCCCATAAAGCTCCTCCCACTTTCAAAACTTGTAGATTACAAGTGCATTTCAGTTCTGACGAACACTGATTGGTATTTAGGTTCAGTAAATATCACCTCAAACCTCAATGAATTTGAAAATACCAGAATATTAAGGTTGCTAAAATTCTTAAATTTTACCCCCACACAAATCAAATTAAGTCTCCTTAAATCCGCCATTTTAGGATAATTCACTACATTATGAGCGCCACGATGTAAACGAATGAAAAGCACATTTTCTGTCAAACAACTATTTTACACCATCTCCCGACACACCCCAATTAATATTTAGCCCATGCGGTTTATGCAGATCCCTCCCAGGCAAGTCTTGGAATTTTGTAAAAAAATATTCCATATTAAATGTATTATGGCGATTGGTTTATATGCATCGGTATATTCAAATTAGCACAATTTTAGCTCCTCTGAAATAATTCAGTTTTTCTTGCAAGCACCATGTTGATATGCCCGAATTACCCTGATATGGTTCGATCTCTAGCCTCCGCACCACACACGAAGGTTTCAACCGGCGGTGAGAAGACCACTATCAGGTGTATATTAAGTCCATGGGCCAAAATTGGAAACCACCCTACTTAGGATTCTCATCCACCATGTTATTTTTTGTCCTCAGCTATTATAATCTGGTTATATATCTGGCGTATCTGGGTATGAGCGTAGAGGTCAATCAAAGGTCAGCATGGTTTAAATTTAAAAATTGCTCAGCTTTTTTTTTTTAAATATACCAACATATTCCTCTCATATGAAGGAATCTTATAGTTTGACATAGTGCTCTTGCAAAGCAAAGAGATAAAAGCCGGGTGGTCAGTTACTTTACGTTCAATAATTGTAATTATGACAATGAATGAATGCATGAATGAAGTGATGATAAGAATACTGCACTTTTCGCAAAGACGTTCTACTCGAATGTGGAATTTATTGTTATTAACACTACATTTGTAAATGCCAGTACTTTCCCCCCAGAAAAGCGTTTGCTTTTTCAGAGAAAAGAGAAAGGCATTTACAAATGGCGTGTTATTGTTATCATCGCTCCATTCATGGAAAATAATGGAGCGATAAAGCAATAGCGCGACGTCATAGGTGTGTATTAAGTTTTAAGATTTGAGAAGGTTAAAAGTAAATTCTCAGAATAATAAAAGAAGAATCTTAACCACAATCTAGATCAGGGAGGGGGAGGGTGTGGTTTGGGAAAGATATCTGACATTGGATCTTACAAAGATTTTCTTCTTTTAGGGGGTAGGGTGGTATTTGCTGTATAAATGGACTAGGTAAGAGTCACAGAGAACTGTGCTAGGAGTGCAATTTTGCTAGGT